>NC_080041.1:100850480-101020480 GCF_012489685.1 Lotus japonicus | reverse complement strand
AGGTGGGTGAGGGTGAGGGTGAGGGTGAAGTTGCAGGTTGATGGTTGATGGTGGGGTTCTGGATTTGAAGATCAATGAAGAATTGAAGATTGATGATTTATGGGTTTGAAGATTGACGATTTCTGGGTTTGAAGATTGAAGAAGCTGAGGACAGTTCAAAAGGAATTGGGTTTATTTAGGGGAATTGGGATTAATTTGGGGGAGAAAATAATTTTGTTAGTTAGATTATGTTAAGTTAGTAATATGTTTTAATTTTGTTAATTATCTGATGTGTATTTGTTTTTTTACTTTTTTATTTTTATTTTAATTCCACATCAGCTTCATTAATCCAGTCAGCATGTCATTTAAGCATTCGTCGGAGCTCCGCCCTCCGACGAGGATCTGCTCCAAAAGTTTTTCAAACACGAGGACTAAATGCAATAAATTTTCCGGGGAGGGACTTACCTCAGACGGCGAGACAAAGATAAGGACCAATATGACGCTTAACCCAAGAATTTATTAATCAGATTTATGATGTGATAGAAAATAGGTTCTCTTAATGAGACTCAACGAAAAACTTGCATTAAATCACCATTTTTAAGTAGACCAATAATATTTAAAATATGTGAAATTTGTATCTACTTATCTTAAATATTATTGATCCATTTAAAATTAGGGTGATCTAACACGTTTTTTTTAGGATCATTTAAATAATTTCCATAAAAAGGATAAGGAGAGATAAAAATTACGTGTACTAGAAACGGTATGAATAAAAATCATTATTTGGAATGAGTTAAGTGAATTGAATTTATGATGCAAATGATGTTGACGTGTGTGGTGGGACCTAAAAGAAAAATTTATTGTGTACTGATGATGAGCATTATAGAGGAGTTACGTGGGTGGTGTGGTCTACTAGTACTAGCTAGTTTGTACTACTCGGTCACGGCACACAACCGGCCCAACCGCGTAACCCAGAATAGTGGTCTTAGTGTTGGACTTGAATGTAATGTTTTATGTGTGTCAACCATGGGTCTTTTATGCGGCTAGGATAATTTCATACATGGTGCTTATCAAATGTAATTTTATAATGTTTGGTTGAGACTCTCCATAAGACATACACTTAGCAAGATATATAATGAAGGAAAAAGGAAAATATGATAGGAATAATTGAGAGACTTTAGGAGTGAAAATAAGATAAAATGAAGTGTGAATAAATTAATATTTTATTAAGTGTGAGTAAGTCTCACTTTTTGATTACAAGAGGAAATTAAAGTTAAAAGACAAGAAAACTAAGCTACAACATTTTATACAGGGCTTCAATCACAATGGATGCCACACACGCCTTGCTGACCCTTCTCTCGACGCAGGTTTGGCCAAACAATCACTGACATTGTTTCTCTCCCTGGGCACATACTCGATCCGCACATCCCAGCCCCATAAGAGCATATCCCTCATATGCATGATGGCATTCCTCACCCAGTAGTTGGACACATCCACCTGGGAACAAAACATAAGGACCACCTCCAAACAATCCGAAAAATAGGTAATTTCTCGAAGGCCCAGCGACCAGGCATGGTGAAGCTCCTAGCTCCAGCGTCGTTAGTTCTACAAGATAGGCGTCACCGCCATCCTTGCTAAGGGAGACACCTGCAATCCATCCCAGGGACTTACATGAAGATCTCATCTCTTGAAGCTGATTAAGCATATCCCTAAAAGACTTCACCAAAAAATTGATTAAAGTATTGGGGTTGTGCACCATCTGGGAAATCACAGAGTTAATGGATCATCTCCCACAGTCAGTGACAAAGGTTTCTCGTCCATCTTGTCTGAATACCCTCTCACCATAAAATCGTTCTATATTAGGGAGGGATAAACCAAGATCCTTTAGTTCCATCTTAGTCAAGCAACAACCTTCTCACCATAACTAGGGAATAAAGCTCAGCAAGATATACCCTAAGCGACTCCTCTATGAACATGTACAGTCCCAATGTATGATATGTTGAATATACTATTGAATAATAATCCTTTCACACTTTTACACTAACACTTTATGAGAGAGAAATAGGTAGATCAATGATATGATATATGATGTTAAAGGGAAAATGACAGAGATTAGGAAGTGTTTTACCTAGATTTTTGGTAGTCAAATATCGATAAAGAGGTTGGATATATATTCTCTTTGGGTTCTGCAACCGCAATTTATGTGTCCAATTTTGAGTTCACATCAAAGAAATTCGAGTAAAAGAAATTGCAAGAGGGTAAATGATGTAAATCAAGCAAGAACAATGAACAAACTGAAATTGAAATTGCATAAATTTCGGAATGGTTTCACATAGAACATACTCAAGAATTCTCAATTTGCTATTAATCACTTTGCCTGGACTTTGAGCAATAATTTGCAAACCTGCAATTTTGATATTTATAGGTAAAACGCTTAAACTGACAACCAACGGTTGAAAAATCTCGACCTTACACGTGTCCTAATCAGTCTACACAACTTCCACACGTCTTGCAAGCTAGTCTTCAACCGCTCCAAACCACTAGTCAAAATAACAACTGTAACTGCCTCTGATTTCTAGTCAAAAATTCAAATAAAAACAAGCAACTTTCCCAAACGATTACTTGGCGTCGACTAAGAACTTCTTACATCACTCGGTCGAAATACATCAATCGACCGAAACAATCGCCAACTTCATCCTCAATCTTTTCTTTATGCATGAGATTTGACCTTCGAAGACTTGGTGACGATTTCAGGTTAACAGGAAAAGGAAAAAAAAAAGAGTGAAATTAAAATGTAAGAGAAAGTAAGGTCTGAATAAAATCTAACTGTTCTCCTTGAAATGTTAAATTAGCTATAGCCAAATCAGAGAAAAACAATAAAATAAATAATTAATTGATCAGTAACTTCATTGATTTATCATTTTTCCATTTTAAAAAGATTGAGAGAGAGATGCAGAGGGCATTCAAAAACACAAATATATTAACGATTATTTATAGTCCTAAAAGGTTAACTCAGGTGGTAAGAGATAGGAGACAGAAGGGTTGAGAGCAAATGAAGGGTGAACTAAGGTTCAAACCTTGAGAAAAATATAATTTACTAACATTACTAATAATTAACATTTGTCTGTAAAAAAATTAACGAGTTATTCTTATTCTTGATCATTTATTTTATCACTAAAGAATAATTTTGGAATGTCGGTGTACAAGTGTGAATATTATTTGCTTAAACTTTCAGGATTGAAGTTTTTTTAAACTAACCAAAAACATTGTGGATTAAGCAAGTTGCTTTTGTTTTTCTCAAAATGACTAGGTCTTAGAATAATAATCAGCATTGGTACGTAGTTAAGGGATAGCAAAGAATCGAGTTAATTAATCTTGTATTTGATTAATTAAATTTCTTTCAATTGTATATGCTTATGCCCGCATCTAAATTATCCTCTGTTATCGTCACTTCTATATTTTCGTCATATTATAGTGTTCTTTTCCAAGACAAGGAGGTGCATCTTCTCTTATAGTGTCCTACATTGTGTATATTTAAAAGTATAATTCCATTTCTAATTTAAGTAATCTATATAAAGATAAAAAAGGGTTAAATAATACTTTTCATCACATTTTTTGGAAGATATATCATAGATAGGATCTCTTAATATGCCGTGATGTGTCATAAAAAATTTCAGTATACATTTTTTGGCGACACATTTAACCTTACATTCTTAATTCTTTTGCATTTCTTTGGTCATCAAAAGAATAATCTATAGATTCATAGCCATCTTATTGGGAGATTCCGGACCCACAAATTATCGAATAAAGCAACTTCTTCTAGGTAGTACGCGGTTTCAGATATCATTTCCTGATTTCCACTTGGAAAATAGACAACTTTTAAACTTTACATGGTGAAGTAAACTTAAAAAAGAAAAGAAAAGAAAATGAAATGAAATGAACCCAAAATTAACCAGTATGATTTGGATTTGCTTAAGTTGAAATGGGAGATGCTAAAAGGGTAGGATTAACTTTAACTTATATTGCTTGATACAAACGCAAATGTGTGGCGAAGAGTTGGCTTAATTAAGCTAATCTACGAATTAGATCCCTCTTATCTAGTGATCATGCTAATTGTTGGCCTTGTTAATGAAGGCTTATGGGTTGCCTTTTATTGGCATATATCAGCCTTTGGGTGCGATTTTCACTACATCTCACACATAGGACAACTAAAACTTAGGTAGTTTTTGTTACCGGCACAATGTTATTAGATTCAGCTCGATTATTGATCCGGTTGAGGTATTTGATTAATGAGTTATTTGTCCAATCCAACTCATGATAAAATATATTTTTATTTCATTTTTGCAATCTATTAAAATTTGTGTATAGCTTCTTTTTTGCCACTTTCAAGCCATGTGTTCGAGCCTAGTAGAGGAATTTCCCAAATTTTTCCTAGGGCGCGATTCTCTTGGTTGAGCCATACCGGGTCAATTATATGAGTTTGTCAGCAGGGTCGGCCCAACACTAAATGAGGCCTAAAGCCAACTTTAAAGCGATGTCTTTTTTTGGGCTTTTTTAACTTAGTATTAATGTTTGGTTTTTTTGGGCCTTTTTTACTTTGTAAAAATATTTTTTTTGGAGTCCTAAAGCCCTTGCTTGGGTGGCTTTACCCTTGGACCGACCCTGTTTGCCAGCTTGATTCGGTCAAAACTGATTTGACTGCATATTCGATGCAAATGTATGATCGAACCATCCATGGACCCAGTTTCCAACCGAACTCGCGTTTTTTGGTTCGATTCCAATAACAGTGTACACACACATAAATATGTGATATCTTATTAAAAATGTGTTCACATATGAGAATGATCATGTGGTCTTTAATTAACTTGTAATCATGATCACTCATGATTAGATCTAACAGTTATGATTTATTTACATGATTCTCATATAAAACATATTTCTCATAAGATACATCCCCAGCGTTCTTATTTATAAGTCACTACTTTAAGAAGTTTTTTGTTTCTATTTATCTGTCACTTTTATAATTTCAACAGAGCATTAGTTATATTTTATCAATAATATTCTTAACTTAATATAATTTTTAATGTTGATTTAAAAATTGATGAATCAAAATTAATTAGAGAGATAAAGGGTATTGTTCCTCCAAAATCCAGGGGTTAAATTAGTGACAAGCACACATCCTAGCCTCGAAATTAGTGTTAGGGTGAATATGCCTTAATCTCTTAATCTCTATTATCTTAGGCTTTTAATAGACTTTAGATTGTCTTGAGATTTGTTGTTTTGCGTTATGTTACATGATTTTTCGATCATAAAATGACATAATGATAGGTTAATGAATGTGGGGGTTAACCTTTGGTTCACGCATGTTTCACATGTTCCCTTCGAGCTTTATGTTTCTTGAAGCTTCCTGTACGAGTCGTTCTGTAGGCCAGACTATAATGCGTGGTAGTTCAGTATATAGACACACATTCTACAAGCCCTTAAGCCTTGTGCTTTTTGGCTTGAAGTTATGACTCGCTGCTCAGACAAGGCTACCGCAGGTGGTAGTTCGGTAGACACATCTGGCCACTGTTGGTAGTAAATTCGGTAGACACACAATCCTCTAAGCTATTAAGATTTGTGTTTATTTGATTTGAAGTTGTGACCTACCGCTTATATTCAGCTACTGTGTACCGTAGCTCGGTAGACACACAACCCACAAATCTCTTAAGCCTTGTGCTTAGTGGGCTTGAGGCAATAACTTATTCTTATTTGACGTGTCAAGCAAGCTTCATAATAGGAATGGAAAATAAACAATTACAATAATGCAATTAATTAAAAAAATAAATGTGGTTTTTCACACCTCCAGTAAGCTACCTTATCACTTCATATTGATTTTGCTCTTTTCATGTTCCTGTTTTTGCTTTTCATTTAAGTTCTGGTTTTTACTTTGTTTTTATTTAACTTTTTTCAGTTTTTACTTGATAAGGCTTTGCCAGATTCTTTTTTTGTTTCTTGCTGTATTTTTTTCTTTTTTGAAAAGCCAAAAAATGTTTCTTGCTGTACTTGGTTCTTTCTTTGGCATCTCTTGTGCCTTTTAATGCATATTGCTGTCTTACATAAAAAAAACTCAATGAAAACCACCCTACATATCCAAATACCATGAATTCAATGGATCTTAGAATACAAGCTTAAAAATGCTGTCAATCCAAACTTAAGAACAGAGTTTGACAGTGCAAGGGAGGGAGATGAGAAACTTATCCTCTCCAATCAATGTAGCAGTAGCGTCTTAAACTGGCCCTAGATTAAGCATTGTAAATTCCTTTTATATTCATTGCATTCTAAAAGAGAAACTATATGGAAATCAAATTATAAGTAGTCTCTAGCTACAAACAAAACTAAAATCCAATAAATAAACCAGAATTTTTTAGTGCATTGCTTGGGTTCCACTTTGAGTCAATAGATAGTTTGAACCCATCATCATTGTATATATATGGAAGGAAGTCTGTGTTTGACTTTGCCTTTCCAAAGACAGCAGCAGGACTTCTCTCATTTTTAAACTGCTTTAACACTCTTGAGGGGCATAAACATTTTTGGTATTAGTAATCAACAAGATAACAAAGCTCTATGACATCTGAAGATAACTCTAATCCTCACCAACTTCTAATCAACGAGTATATATAGTTGAAGTTTCAAGGAAAACTAGACACATTATTTAGACCTATGCAAATTTCATGATTTAGTTCTATGATCACTCAGTCTTCTTCATCTTAAACTCTGCCATGCAAAGAATTCAAAGGGAAATGCATGAAACAGGAGAAAATATACACTTCCCCTACTACAAATAGTATAGGCTTAATTGCACTTTTGGTCCCCCATCTAACATGATTGTGCAAAAATGGTCCCAAATGTTTAAAACGAGCGGTCAAAGCCCCTAACGTTTGTGTCGTGAGCGATTTAAGTCCCTCTGTCCAATTCCGTGAGTTGACTAACGGAATGTGCTGATGTATGCTTCATTAATTGACGTGGCATGTTAGGTCAGCACGCCATGTAGATAAATTATTATTAAAACATTATTTTGTAAAATAAAATTTTCCCAACCTCCTTCTGAGTGGATCCAAATCCGCCTCTCTTCTTCATCCTAGAAAATCATAATTCTCTTTGACTATTCATCTTCATCCTCAGACTCATCTTCAACACACAAAAAAAAAAAAAACCAGAAACACTAATAATACCATTTTCTTCATCCCTCTCATTCTCTAACACAACCATGGTCGCAGCACCTCTATCCCATCTCTCAGCAATCCCACTAATAACACCAATTAAGGTGTGATTGGTGAGAAGGAAGAAGAACCTAACCCCAACCCCACCACTCCAACACCATAAGTCAAGAACCCATGGCAGCAGCATCAACAGCAACGACAGAAGAGGAGAACAATGAAGTTGCAGATCCATGGGTTTGAGAGGAAGAACTCGTTCATGGAGGAGACACAACGTCTTAACGAAATCGAAGGTGGAGAATAGTGGAGTCACAGATCCGTTCTCTAATTTGATTTTCTCGGAGCCCAAAATTACAGCAATTGCTCGTCGCACACCAGATCAAACCGTAAATTACTTGATTACGAGCCCTAATACGAGGTGAATCTCCCAGGAACAATCACACCCAGTCACCACCGTGCTCTTGCTCACCAATCGTGCAGCTTCGTCATGCGCTTCCAACTGTTGTTGCTTACTTGTTGCAGTGTTTGTGTTGTGGTTATTAGGGGTGGTGGGGTTGGAGTTCTTGACTTCTAGGTTGGGGGTGGTTGTGCTGTGTGGTTGTTGTGGCTGGGACTGGGCGTGGTGTTGCGGTGTGGTTGGGTTTGGGGGTGGTGGTGTTGTTCTGGAAGATGAAGGTTGATGATTAATTTTATGGGTTTGGTTGAAGAAGATAAAGGTTGAAGATGGAAGATGAAGATTGAAGATGAGATTTTTAATTTAGGGGGAAAATGTTTTAACAATAATTTATCTACATGGCGTGCTGACCTAACATGCCACGTCAATTAATGAAGCATACATCAGCACATTCCGTTAGTCAACTCACGAAATTGGATGGAGGAACTTAAATCGCTCACAGCACAAACGTTAGGGGCTTTGACCGCTCGTTTTAAACATTTGGGACCATTTTTGCACAATCATGTTAGATGAGGGACCAAAAGTGCAATTAAGCCAATATTATATCAATTAAAAGCAAAAAAATTGTCATTTAGTTTCTCCAAGAATTTTCAGGGCATCAAAGGTTGTGTGATTTTCTAACGAAATCAAAACCAGATTCCACAGATGCTATTTACCACAACAACCATGTAACTTTCATATTACATTTAGTATGTCTACAATAATTCTCTCTCCAACAAATTATTATAAAGACTTGATATGAGCTCATTATCATTTCAAAGATAAAGTTGGTCATGCAAAGAGTGGGGAAGGCAAAAAATTGTAGATACCAGCTTCCCCATATGCTGCATGCATCAGCAGGTGACACCTTTGAGCCAACAGAGAAGCAGCACATATGAGCAATGTGAGAGCTAATCTGCGAGAGACATGGCTAGCATCATCAAGGAAGGACAGAAAATAAAGTTTATTTGTTTTCATGGTAACTATCATATTTAGTTTCAAAAAAAAAAACTATCATATTTATTTCTTATAGATACAAAATCTGACCAGCAATAAACACAATCAATACCAAAGTAACTAAATACTCCAAACAGCATATGCAGCTCTCCCAGTAAAATCAGCAAACCTAAGAATCTAAAACCATATTCAATAATCAACTGTATTTTTGTCATTATTCATCCCAATGTGCAATAAATGGATGATCAGCTTTACAAAGCATAAAGAAGAGTTAAGAAATGAGATCTGAACAAAATCTGTTGGAGGGAAAGTATTCAAGACTCCGAAACGCACAAGCTGTGAAACATAAGAAAGCTTTGGTAGTCGAAGCTCATGCTCTCACGGGAAAGGCACAATTTTCACCGGAGGGGTGAAGGAGAGGACGTTGTTGGCGTCGCAAAAGCGTATAGGGTCTTAGGATGAGAGGTAGTTGCCGGAAGTTGCAGAGGTTGATTGTGTTGTTGAAGCGGCCATACAAGACAATAATGTTGGAGATTGTTTCGGTATAGAAACAATAGTGAAGGGTGTCAGTAAAATAATCTAGCGAAGGTAGGGTCTTGTAATAACCTAGCCGCCTAGGCGCCTATGCATAAATGGTCAAAAGTCATTTCTCATAGTACAAACTTTCCCTTTTATAGGGGGTACATGGAACCCTAAATTATCCCTAATTGGACTCTTGGGCCTTATAATTTCCAACCAGGAGTCCATAGAAGGGTTATGCCCGCCCTTAGGCAGTTACAACCTGGTACCTACACACTAAGTCAATCACTAGTCCACCAAGTGTTATGCCACTCAGGTAGTCTTGTTAAACATATAAGCATCATGGGATGGTCCCCTATTCAAACAAGGGGCTCACGTCTAGTCCACAAGACATTGTGCTCGTAACATACAAGTTAAGTGTGTCTTCAAATGAAAGTCTTCATCGTATATGCTCATGTAGGATAGCTCTGTCAATCCTAATGGACTTTACATGCTTCTTGGGCGGGTCCATTATCTGACGAGGGAGTTCTTCCAGTCCACAAGACAATGTGTTTGCAACATAAGAGTTAAGTGTGTCTTCAAATGAAAGTCTTTGTCGTATCTCTCATGGAGGATATCTTTGTCGGTCCTAATGAACTTTACAAACTTCTTGGGATGGTGTCCTATTATGATAAGGGGGCTCGCCCAGTCTACAAGACATCGTGCTCGTAGCATGAGAGCTAAGTGTGTCTTCAAGTAAGAGTTCCACTACAATCTGTCACCTAGTACTTCGCCCTTCGGCAGGCGATTTGAACCAACGCGCAAGGACGTTTTACCAAGCTCCAGTGTGCAGTAGTTTCTCTCACCCTTCAAAGCACCTTAATCCTAGTTGTAGATTCCTTGGGTGGGTCCCTTATTTTGACGAGAGGACTCACCCAGCCCAGAGATGACGGTGATCTTGACAAGGGAGAGGAGGATGGTAGAGTTCCTCTCAATTTTTTTTTTGAAATTTTGGACAAAAACAAGCACGTTAGACCGCGAAGGTTTTAATGATTAAGGATGAAAGGTAGGGTTTCTCTCAAACTTGGGGGAAACATTCGGGCATACAAGGATTTCTAGAAGGAAGATTTTTGCATGGTTGAGGTTGAGAGGGAATGAACATTTTAGGGGGAAAGTATGAACGAAATTTCACACGTGAGTAGGATCCTGAAAATGGAACTTTGCGGCTGCTGAAATCACCGTAAATCGATGGAAAAATAAAAATAAAAAGCCAAAGGAGGAACTAAGGGGCGGTTTCGAAACCGTCGCAAAAGGTGAAATATAAAAACTTGGCAGCGGTCTAAGCTGGCACAAATGGAAGAATAGAAGACAAAAAGAATTTCGGAGCGGTACAGAAACCATGGAAAATGGCAAAAAAAGAAACAAACAAAGAGATGAAGTTGTTGCAGAAGGGAAAACTAAAATAAACAATAAGGGGAACTTAGCAGCGATTAAGAAAAATAGAAGACAAAAAGGAAACTTCAATGCGGTTCATAAACCTAGGGAAAATGGGGAAAAAATAAATAAGGTCAAGCGGCTACGGAAGGAAAAACTAAAACAAACAATAAAGCGAAAATGGCGGCGGTTTTAATGCAAAAGAAGGGAAGAAAATGTCAAACCGCCATAAAATTCCTTCTAACCTTGCGAAAAGTAAGCCAAAATGGTTTATGCAACCATTGTAAAAACTGTTGTTGGTGGCCTTTTGGTAGTGGTTTTAGGCAAACCACCACTAGTTGATCATTTTCTTGTAACGGCCCTCCCCATCTATTATGTTTCAACATTTATATGTAGACACTGCCACAATGTCAACATTATTTGACACCTATAGATTGTGGTAGTTTCTAACTGTCACAAGTTATAGAGTATATTAAAATAAGTGAAATAGAATTTAAAATCACACTTCTCATCAGCTTGACCGATACTAATGAGAAAATTTCTACATTTATGCCAATGCTACATTTTAGCACTAAATTATACATTTTCTTATAGTATCACTTTTGGAGCTTATAGTACCATGAGAGACTAGTGCGATAACCCGTGCGTTGCACGGAATTTTATGTTATATTTTTTTATAAATAAATTAGTTTATATATATATATAATTAAAATTATAAATAAGTTAATTGTGTATAAATCAACCGTATAATAATATATGAAGAGAAAAATGAAATAAATAAATGAAATTATATTGTATATATCAAACAATTTTAAAAAAAATCTTAAACACTACATTGACAGTACTGGTCTATGGTTTGCCCAAATCATCCAGTTAGAGATGACAATTTTCACCTGCATTTGGGGATTACCCAATTTGGGGACCCGATCTTGGGGAATTTTTTCCGTGAGGGTGGGGGTGGGGACAAAATCCCCACGAGATGAATTTGGGGATGGGGGTGGGGATCACCGTCCCCGCCCCATGTGCATAGGTAAAAATTCAATAATACCCATAATAATAATGTCAAGTAGCTAATAAAAAATATAAAGGATTATAAACGTAGCCGATTAGGTACTTCAAAATTTCAGTTCGAATAACATATTTTTATGAAGATAAAGATGTTATTGAGGTAAAAAATATGTGGTTTCTATATTTAAACATTTATGTTCCAGGTATAAATTCATCTATTTCTTATTTTTTATTGATATATTAGTGATCCCAATGGGATCAGTGGGACCTGTGGGGAGGTGAGAATGGGGTGAAAATTCAGCCCGCCACGGGGATAGGGAGTGGGGATGGGGACAGAGAAGGGATGAAGGGATGGGGAGTGGGGAGGCACTCCCCGTCCCCACCCAGCGCATGTGTCATCTCTGCATCTAATATATAAAGTTTAAGACTCTTTCTTGAGTGTATTGTAGAGAGAGGTACATATAACTGACCATGAGTGAAGACGGACCTTAGAAGGAAGAGTCCAACCTGAGATAGTGTTTGTCCTTGCTTTTGTTTATGGTCATCGCGAAGCTACTGCAATTAGAAATTGTCTTCTTCTGCATTTAATTGGAAATTCGGAATTAGAATGGACTTGGTTCCTTCTTGAAATGTGTACTTTGACTTTAGCATGTGTTCTTGTGATAACAGTTGCACCAATAGCAAGTTCACCAAGTTCATCCACAGGTTAACCTGGTTCCATTGCGTAAACCTGCTTTTTTGTCTATATTTCTCAAAAGTATGATTGGAGTACCTACTTTCAATAATAGTTTGTGGTTAGTGATTCCTAAACTTTTAGTTTCGTTCAAAAATTATATTGTAAGCCACTCACCCCAAATTTCAGAATCCTCATCAGATTGCAAGGCAGAGTCAGGGCTCAGATATTCATGTTATGGTGCAGCTACCATGCCAAGCATGTAAGTGTTTATCATTTCAACAGCCTCCATTGTAGGGGCAAATATTGCTCTATCTTGAAAGAATTGCGGGTCTTTCATTTTGTGTGGAAGGTCAAGTTATGTATATTTAATCAATTCCATTAATAGGTCGGGTGTAATTAGGGTGAGCATATCTGCTGAGATTTTTACATCATACTTTCATGCTTAGAAATCAGGATGATCGTCGTTTTTAATTTTAAGAATCCAATCTGTAAACTCTTTTAATTTCTTTTGCTTCATCAACGCACGTTCATATACAATTTCATAACTTTAAAATGCTTCCACAATGATGAAGAGTTTTCAGTAGCTTCCACAACTTCCTGTTTGCTTCCTCTAGTTATTACAGGTAATATTTGTCTAAAATCACCTTCAAGTATTACTATTTTTCCTCCAAAAGGTTTATGTATGTTGTCTTCATTTTTCAACCTCATTAAATCTTAGAGTGTAACGGAAAAGAGCTTCGAAACAAAAAATTTTCAACATTGGAACTTCATTCCATATATAATAAGGCTTATTTCAAGCAAAAGTTTTGCTCGTAGACTTCCCTGCTTTATATTACATATTGAGGTCTCTGTAGCATCTAATAGAATGCAAAATTTAGAATGAGCATGTCCTGCCTCCTGGCGAGAGTAATGATGCTATGCCGCTTGAAGCAACATTAAAAACAATTAGTCCTCTAAATCTACGTGACACAGATAAAGTGTTCCAAACAAAAGTCTTTTTCGGTTCCACATAGCCATATTAAAAGTAAAAGCTTCCTGAGTTTGACAACACAAACGTGACAACTTTATCATATACACACTTTTGCTCAGGTGTAAGCATACTAAGCAACTTTTCATATTGCTGCATCTTTGTCATAGTTTAGTTCATCGACAATAAATCTATTATCAAATTGCAGGACTTCATCATATTCTGGAGATGGCAAAGATGAGTAATCATTTAATGACCTACCATTTCTTTAGACCAACTTCTCAATTTCAATGAATACATAAATTTTCAAATCAGCATCTGCGATTCGTATTCCAACAGTCAAGAAGGAAGATTAACTAATGTTTTTTAACTGTAGCGAATATAACTAATAGTGTTCACACATTTTGCATAATTATCATGCGCAACATGATTTTCTAAACTTTTGAATTTCATTTATATTAAATCTCAAGAAATAATTATATTATTATAGCAACATTTCAAATCTTAATAATATAACTTGAAAATCTACATACCTTACCTTCATTTCCGCATGGAAACTCCATCTACATACCTTACCTTAATGGTCAAATTAGTCACTGAGATTGTAAGCGAGTTTGATTTTAATCACTTTGGGAAAAAATGACGTTCAGTGGCAGTCATTTTTACAATTTCTGGCGGTTTTTTACCACCACCAAATGTCATTTTTCCTTAGAGAGACTAAAATCAAACTCGCTTATAAACTTAGTGACTAATTTGACCATTAACCCTATATCTATCTGAAAAGGTATAAAATTGGGTAATTAAGTAATTTACCATGTAAGATTACACCCATTACCTATTTTAACATTATATTAACGATTGTCATTTTCTATATCATCACAGTTCCATTTTTTCCACTTTATAATCATTGTCTGTGGGTTTTTTCTTAAAAAAGAAAACCAAACACTAAAAACAGGGAAAAACGTATGGATATTATTGAATAACTTAGAATTAATGTAATTAACAGATAAAGGAAAAATAATGGAGCAATCAAGGAATAATGTAATTAATGGAGCAATCAAGGAATAAAGGAAAAATAAAAAAGTCAAACCAATGGTATCAAATTAATGTAATTAATTAATGGATTCCATTTGAAAATAGGCTGGTATTGAAACAATTTATTAATTAATTAATTGATCTATTTAATTATATATTTATTGAGTCATTAAATTCAACCAATGAAAATTAAACATGTGGACCAATCAAACAATGTCATTTGGAAATTCAATAGCAACAACCAATAGAATGCAAACATGTGGAAATTATGTAGCAATGTGACCCACTTTGGTGGATGGGCTTTATATATTATTAAGATTAGACACTAAGGGCTCGTTTGGTATGTCGTATTAGACATGATAGTATTAGCTTATACAACACATCATGGACTTATCGACTATTTGGTACTCACATTGTATTGTATTAACTTATACATCAATACTCTCTTATACATTAAAAAAATGGATTATTTAATCCACCCTCTACATGATGGATAAGACATGATAAGAGTGTGATGTATAAACTACTTGAATATATTTAATCAGCCGCCACCACCACTACCACCATCGTTGATACCGTCATCGTTATCACCACTACAACCACCACCATCGCCGCCGCCACTTCCACCACCCTACACCATCACAGCCACCCCGCCACAGTTGTTTCCATCACCACCACCGTCGTCGTAGCCGCCACCACCACCATCGTCATCGCCACCGCCACCACGCTCCACCACTGCCACCATCGTTGATACCGTCATTATTATCGCCACTACAACTACCACCATAGCTGCCACCACCACCACCACGACGCTCCACCACTACCAACATCGTTGATACTGTCATCGTTATCGCCACTACCACCACTGGTGTCTCCACTACCACCCTCCACCACCACCGCTGCCAGCCCCTCTACCACTGCCACCTCCACCCTCCGCCACCGCCGCCACCATCATCACCTTCCAATACCACCACTATCACCACGACCATTGTCGCCACTAAACTATATAGTGGATGAACAAATGTTGTATAGTACTAAAATTTTATCAGACCTTATCCTATCAGACCTAATACAATCAGACCTTATACTATCAGGTCTTATACTATACATCATGCAAAACGGCCCTAAAAATAATTATACATCCTTAATTATGGGGTTGTCTTCTTTTGGTTGGTGGAATGATACACTAATCGTAACTTGAAAATATAAGTTTTTTAGGCTTCTTTTTTTTGAAATGAAGATTTTTAGTCATGCAACATAAAGTTTGTAACTACGAAAAACGATAGTAACATTGTGAATAATAAATTAGCTACCAGAAAGCTGCGAATTTATTACACTCGCATCTAATAGTTGCAGCTATTTAGGAATAGTGTAGGTGGTGTTTGTAATGACTCTTGTAGGCACTAGGCAGTATATTTAACACACACCTCATTTTCTTTTTATATTTTTTTTTCTATGTATATCACATTTTTTACTTTTCTCATTTTATAACTGTTGGATATCTATACTATTTCTATATCTACAAATTATTTTTCTTTATATGCTGGCTTAAATGAGAGTTTGCGTAATTTCTCAGTTTGCCGTCCCACTTTGAGCATTTGGAACTAAAAATCAATGAATGCAATCTGAACAAAACAAACCTTTACAATATGTTTAACGTCAGACGCAGCATATATATATGCCGGTTAACTACTACGATATAGTGCTATTAGTAGTGCAGCTGTCGACCATTCAATCATCTTGGTTTCCTGAGATTTCAAACGAAGAATTTGCAAAATCAACCACCGACTTCGTGACTCAATATTTATTTTTTTAAGGGATAAATATGTTTTTATCTCTTAAAATATCAAATTGTTAATTTTGTTCCCAAATGATACTCACGTGATAAAAAACTAAGGAATATATGAATTGGGTGTATGAAAATGTCTAAGATCAATTCCTAAATGGTAGAATTTATCATTTCGATGTAAAAAAATATATTTAAATTTCCTTTAATTTTTAATTGATTTTGATACTTAAAATAGTGAATTATTAATTTGGTCCCTCAATTTTTTTTGGCATTTTGTGGCCGTTTCAACCACCACAATCAGATTTTGTGGCGGTTTTTATGCTTTAGTGATAGTTTTTAAACCGCCACAAAATAGGCTATTGTCGGTCTGAACCATTATAAAATGCTACAAAAATGGATGGATGGACTAAAATCAATAATTCACTACTTTAGAGTGATCAAAATCAACAAACAATTAAAAATTGAGCAAGTTCAAAAATTTACTATTTAACGGGGATAAAAAACACATTTAACTTTTTATTCTTAGTATCTTTCACATAAAATAATTTTATTTGAATAAATAGTCTAAGTTTTGGCGGAGCTAAATTCTCTCAGGATGGATTTTTTCCCGTATGCAAATTTTGAACTCAAAATCTTAATTAGACAAATCAAAGATAAAACATTTGAATCAAATCATTCATGAGACACTTTGTCACTAATATTTGATATTCAAGAAGTTAATTAGCGTCCTCTCATCAACCCTGGTCATGTTTCAATATGGTTGTCCAAAAAAAACTTTAGACCGAAACTTGTTTCACCCGACAAAATTGTCACCCGAGAAATCAAATCCGAAAACCCGTAGCTACTAATCGGTCAGTGGCGGGTCTTGATGTTTTGATGTTTTCCACCCGACAAAACCGACTAATTTGACCCGAGTCAGACTGAAACTGACCGATTGACATCACTTCCCTCAACCCATCTAAATGGTTCACAACTTCACATTACCCCCATTACTAACTTAACTTTGTTGCCTGACTTGTGTCCTGCCTCAAACTTTTCTCTTCTCTTTAACAATCATAAATCTGAATGAGTTCTTGAAGGCTAATGATGTTTTGTCTAATAGTTCCTTCATTCATATATGAGTAAGATCTATCCAAGTAGAGTGTCATTCTATGTCACAGTCAAGGCGGAGCAAACTTCGTAGTGCATCTTCTTTTCTTGTGAATTTTTTTCTGGATTAACAACCTGTATGAACCTATCCGATAAAGTTGTGACCCGTACAAACTGAACCCGAACAACCCGTAGCCACTAATCAGTCGGTGGCGAATCTAGTGTTTTGATATTTTTCACCTAATAAAACCGACTATTTTAACCGGAGTCCGACCGGTGAACAACCCTATGTTTGAGGACTGTCCACAACATTAAATAATTTAGACATTAATGTTTCCTTTATCTACCTATTTTCTTTTTGGGTTTGCTAAACTGCTCAAGGTTTATCTTGGATAGAATCATCCAAGTTTGATTATGTGGCTTAATAATATTTTGATATGGGTTTTTGAAAATTCTAACTCATGACATATGTTAAAATATTATTGGACCACATAAATCTATGGTATAATTTTATCTAATATTTACTTTGAGTAATTTACACAACTAATATTTTCTAAGTTTCAATTGTTTGGGTTGGACCCTGACCCTCTTGTGGAGCTGTTACCGTTGTAGGAACCTTTTTGCGGAGGCTCTGAAGGGACACGTGGAGCTCACAAAACCATCGACCAAGTGCATATATGTGTGCAGCTCGTGACATGTGGCAACATTCGTGGCTCCTAGGTACGGAGAATCCTTGCTACACAACCGGAGTTCCTTCCCAACCTCATCATACATCCATTGTGCCTCCTCGATGACCCTCTTCTGAATCCAACTCGGAAGACCCACCACGTGAAACCCTTCGCAACTTGCCACGTCTTCGTCGAGCACAAACCCTGGCACCTTTGTGATAAGATCATCAGAGTTCACTATGCGTAGAACCTTCGTCCCTTGTTTCTCAAGGTGCAGCCGGAAGTCCCGGTTTCCTACACGAGGCCCGCCGAAAGAGATCACTGTCACCGGAAGTCTAGAAAAGACTGACTTAACATTGTACGCTGTTAAGGTGGCCAGAGCCGCCCCCAGACTATGGCCGGTGACAGTGAGACTCAAGGGTTCTCCTTCGTATGTTTGGAGGACCTTTGTAATCTCTTGCCTCACCATATCTTGCAAACTCATGAAGCATGAGTTCGCTGATCTGTAGAGACTCAAGAATCCACTTTCCACCATTGCCCCACTTTTGTTGCATGGAGTTTTGAGGTTGGTGAGTGTTGCACGAAAATTCTCAAGCCATTCCAAACATGTGGTGGTTCCTCTATATGCAACAACCACATCACGCCGACCAAGCCTTTTGATCTCTTCTTTGTTGTCACATACTGCTACATATCCAACGTAGCTTGATTGAGTTCCAACCCAACTCGGTGCTTTGTCCACCCAACTAGGTAATTGAATCCCTGAGGTTGCACGTAGGTGTTTGGTTACTTTGTACCCGGTGTTAAGTAAACCACAACTTTCGAAAAGTGTGCTTTTGTTGAACTTGCAGTTGGCGTAGTTAGATGAAGAAGGGTTGAATTCAAAGGATTTGTATGCAGCTTCAACGAAATGACCATATCTTAGGATTTGAGCACGTAGGTTGTGGTCTAATGGATCAAGCAAGCCATCCCAATTGTTCATGCCTTGGTACTCCGTCCACCTCTTTCCAAGTTTCTCTGCCTTTTGGCCAAGAGAGGAAGAAGAAGATGAAACTGAAGATGAAGATGATAATGATGATGAGTGAAAATATGAAAAATCATTGTGATGTTCAAAATGATTAATAATTTTATCTAATTGTAATGTAGATTGTGGAGTGTAATGAGATACTTGTAAGTTCTTGATTTGCTTAGGTGGTAGGGTCATGGTTATGCAATGCGGTTTGAGAGTGTAGGTTTTTGTTGAAGGGAGTGTTGGAGGTCGTGGGGATGGTGTTTTCATGGTAAGCCTCATTGTTGAATGATATTGAATGGGGAAACAAAGAGAATGAAAAGAAAAAGAATCTCCTAACTCTATGGAACTCAATGGAGTGTATTTTATAGGCATCAAAAAGTTGTTTAATGTGGAATGTGGAGGGAGAAAAAGTGGAGCTTCAGTTTGACAGAAAGGATGACAAGGACATCAAAATTTTCCACTGAAAAGTCAGTAAAAAAAAGGATTGAAAAGAACGCGGCAGGTTTTTTTTTTATAGGCCAATATTAGTTGTTAATTGTTATTAAATTAGTTCCTTCATCAAGATTCGAACCCTGACCCTTCACCTTCTTTCATTCCCTTATTAAGGACCGATATTGATACTTAAAGATGCAAACAAGATATACATCTAATAGACATCTCATTTTTCTCTATTTATTTTCATTTCTTACATATATTACGTTAATTACTTTTTTCTATTCTCATATTTTCTCACTTTGGTATATATTAGATGTTTACACTATACAAATGTAAAATTATTTTGCTTCAAAAAAAAATTTATTTCGGGAAAACTATGACTTTCACTTCCATCATATTTAAATTTCATTTATATAATTTCTTTTTACCTTTATCTATTTTCAAAGATAATCACGTATTATTAATAATATATCTCGCTTATCTCTATTTTTTTCTAACTCTCTAGGAGATTGAAGTTGAATTTTAGGAGTGGATGAATCATATTCTATTCAACAATCCCAATTTTATAAACTTACATATATTTATACACTAAAGTAGGTGGTATGTAAATGCAACGACAGCTATAGCTTCTGAAGTTTCAATTAATTACATTTCAAAAAAAAAAAGTTTCAATTAAAATTGGAATAGAATTTTGACTTAGAACTAAATTTTCTAACCATGCCTTATTTTTATCTAAAGTTTTGTTACTCCCCATCGGATGAAAAAGGTGTTATGTGGAC
Organism: Lotus japonicus; assembly: GCF_012489685.1. Taxonomy (NCBI): domain Eukaryota; kingdom Viridiplantae; phylum Streptophyta; class Magnoliopsida; order Fabales; family Fabaceae; genus Lotus; species Lotus japonicus. The sequence goes on along the minus strand of NC_080041.1, from coordinate 101,000,525 downwards.
TATATATAGATGTGAAATGAATGTATTGAAGATGTGTAACCACCCTTTCTAGATCAAATTAATCATAGAATCATAAGCTTGCGAGAAATAGGGGTGGAAATTGGTGAGATTGTTCTTTGAAGCCTATGTAGGTCTAATCTACATCAGGCTCAGTCTCGAGCATACCAAATAAATAAATGTACATATAATGTTAAGGCTTTTTAAAAATAATAATATTTAGTTAAAAATTAAAGGTCAGACTTGAACCACTAAAAAAGTCACGTAAGCCTTGCAGGCAGCAACCCATTTAAAATAATATAAATTTATTTATTATTATTATTATATTTTAAAATTATATTCTTAATTATCAACTAATTATTTATAAGTTTAAATATGTTAGACTATATAATGTTTTAACCATATAAATCTCTTTAAAAATAGACTTATAACTTACTTTATATGAAATAGAAATTTTTTAAAAACTTTCACACCATTGGAATTCGAACATGGCCCTCCATATATACATACCTGTTAACCTATAATTATGTTGTCCTATTTATAGATAGATTTTCTTATAAAAAAATTATAGATAAATTTATTTTAATATATTTTAGCTCATTAGCCTACCTATAAATTTATTGATATATTAACATATGTCTTTGAATAGACAATAAGGCCGTGCTAAACTTTCAAAAAAAATCAAACTCATGAGTACTAAAAAAATCATATGACAGGTAATTAGTAAGACTTATGCCTTTAATTTTTTAAGTAGGTCAGACCTATTTAATTTAAGCAAAATCTAGCCTAGCCCAACCTATGATTTGAACCCTCTCATGTAATAATATCAAATGAAATATTGTATTTATATCTCACATCATAATATTTATTTAAAGTTAATTGTCTCACATATTTAATACATACAAAAAGAGAAATACTCACTCAGTTCTTAATTAATACCTATGTTCCTTATTTTTAACTGCAAAGTTAGAGAAAAATAATTTATTTCTATTTATCTGCCAACTTATAATTTCAAAAGAGTATTAATTGATATTTTTACAAATAATGCATTTGTGAGAATAATAAAAGATGATATATAACATACATTTTAAAGGGTAAAATAGAAAAGTAAATAATACTCTTTTGAAAGTTAACCAAATTAATTACATTTCTTTTTTTTAAAAAAATTAATTACACTTAATATGTGTTTTCTTTTTTTTCTGAATAGTTAATAAGTAACTGCAATATTAGTATATTCAGTTAAGAGTACAATTGACAAAAAAAAATTTGAAAACAAAAAGGATATGTATTATTGATTGGAATCAAAACATGAGGACAACCCCTCAGTAAAGGTCATACAAATTAACACCTAAACAACCCACACTAAAGGCCAAAATAACTGATAAATGTGGAGAGAAAAAATTAAAATACTAACATATATAGAAAGAGTAATAAACACAAAACTCTTAAGTTCTAGTCTTGATCCTCCGACCTATTTCCAAATCTAGCAAGAAAGCAGGTCAAAAATTTCAGCAACTTTATGATTTCAACTATGGACTATGGAGTGTCAATGTCAATAAACTATGTAAGCGCACTAGCAGAAGAGCTTTAAGAAATTTAGTGAGAATCACACCATAAAGATACACGCGCTAGGAATTAACGAAGTCATGAGTCAATTGAAGTTGAAGTCGGTGACTTTTGTAGCATATTTTTTTTCCTTCTCATTTTTCTACTAGCATGAACATACACAGAAGCTTTATGAGTTTTGTCCATCAAAAAATAATAGTTGTATAATCGGGACTCGGTACCTCCATATATTACTACTTCATTCGTTCCTATTTAACTGTTCACTTTGAGTGGAGCACACATATTAAAAGTGTGATTAATTTTGTTGATTTTTAGAAAAAAAGAAGATTATTTTTCTATTTTACCCTTTAAGTAGGTATGTGTTATCTCTCCTTATTTATTGTACTAATAAGGGCATTTATTGTAAAAACATCATTTATTTGATATTTTTCTAATAGTTGATTAATATATAATATAAAATTATTCATTAAAAATTACTTATAGAATATTCAAACGCGGTATATAAAATTATTCGTTATTCTATTGTGGATTAAAAACTTAAAATCCACAAGTTTACTGAATGATGATCGAGAGAATATTGATTAAAGGTTCAAAGGTTCAATTGGAATCGAAGGAGTTAAACTGGTAGTAATTAAATATAATTATTATTAATATTTATTATAATATGTAATATTTACACAAGATATATATTAAGAAATTTATGCTAATTAAATTGTAAATCAATTATAATTTTTTATCTCATATAATTTATATGATAAAAATAAATAATAAATGGTTCAGTATATTTTAAAATTAGTAAAAAAACAAATAAAAGTAATCGTGACCGGTTTAACCTGACTTTTAGAATAGATTCAAAACTAGTTTTGACAAGGTTCAACCAGTTCTTAGCTAGTCCAATCGGGTTTCGAAATAAGCCTATTTTTCCGCATGACCATGTTGGCCACCCCACTAATTCTCAATTGAACCGACCAATTAATCCGATTTAGTTTTCTAAACACTGGCTCACAATGACTTTATCTTCAATAATATATCAAACTTTCGAGTAACAATGCATTGTTTTTAGGGCCAAGCGCATGGAGTCTGAGGTTACCAACAACTCAATAGTCTTGTAGGTAGAGCTGTCAATATGAGTTCCAACCCACGGACCAGCTCGACGGATTGGCTAAATGAGCCGGATTGGGTTGGTTAAATTCCAGCTCGAAAAAAACTTGGGTTAGTGCAACCCGGCTCGTTTAACCCGTGGGTTAGACAACGAGTCAACCCGCGGGTCAAGCGAGCCAACCTGTCGGGTTAGAGTTATTTTTTATTAAAAAATTTATTTTATTTCTCTTTAATTCCATGTTAGTTTTATGGATTAATTTTAGATAGAAAAATTGAAATTTTCGTTTCTTTTAATTTGAGTCAATTTTTTATGTTTTATTTATTGTTATTATATTATTTATCTCATTTTAAATGTGACAGTAAAATAATTGTGTTCTTAAATCCTGTAAACTAAATTCTTTTTCTATATTTTAAATGTGAGATAAAAATAATTACGTTGATAAACCTCTTTTTTATGAGTTGATACCAATTTCTATAAGTATTTTTTTGAAATTATTTTTTTATAACCTTTTAAACATTTTCTAATCCTATTTCTTAATTTTTTATATTTATTTCACTCAACCAGCGAGCCAGCCCGCCAACCCGCGAGCTCGTAGCGAGCCGGGTTGGGTTTATATTTTCCTGGCTCGTTAAGACCTCGGGTTGACACAACTCAACCCGTTTTCAACCCGACTCATACGGGTTGACCCATATGGATCGGGCTGGCCCGTATTGACAGCTCTACTTGTAGGTTTGTTATTACGCTTTTGAGTTACCTTACATACAACTTTTGGTCGGCTAGGAATTTCCGTCGTCTGGCTTGATCAAGTGCAACGCTAATTAGTCGTTAGAGAGGTCCATTTTCCTCTTAAGCAGCTTACCCTTTTCCAAAGTATAACCTTGTATCTTATTCTTGTTTTGGAAAATTAGAAGTTAGAACAAAAGGACTGAAATGCTTTCATTTTGTTACCATTTAGAAAAGGGACTCTGCTTAGACCATATACAATGGATGTTGAGGATTGATGTTGAGGCTTGTTGAATCTTGTTGAGAGCATCCAATGGTTATTGAAGTCAGTTGAGAGGAGAGAGGAATGGCTGAAATGTTGAAGGAATTCAACAAAGTTGAGAGGAGAGAGGGACGCCACGTGGCGCCCTCTGAATGGCCCTCGCAGGCGCGTGCACTGCACGCGGAAACAAGGCGCGTGACGCGCCTTGTCTCAGGAGAGAGAAACGACTTTTTCTCCTCCCCTGCCACGTGGCTTCCTCTGGTTGGTTGCTCCGGATTTCGTTTTTCCTTATCTTTTGAACTCAATTATTTCATCAAAAAAAAATTTTTCTGAAAAAAAAATTTGTACCAAAATTCATGATTTTTTTTTCTCTATAAATAGAGACTTGGTTCGTTTGATTTGGACACAGAAAAAAAAACCAAGTTTTTTCACTCTCTTATTATCTCTCTTACCATCTTATTTATCTATCTATTAGCATTTGTATTGAAATGGATCCCAACAATCACCATTTCAACACCCTGAATTCTTCAAACAACCCATTTTACAACCAAAATCACAACAACTATGAAGATCCAAATCAAATTTCTTACCAACGTCCTCAAAATCCAAACTATTATCAAGTCCCACATCAAATCTCCAACCAACGTCCTCAAAATCCAAACTATTATCCAGATCCAAATCAATATTCGTACCAACCTCCTCAAAACATACAAAACTTTAACCAATCATCAATTGTTCCAAACTCTCATCTATCTTATGGATCTGTGAGATATTCATCTCAAACACCCCAGTCTAGTGGTTATATGCCAGTGGTTCCTGAAAATTTTCCGAGTGTTGATGTGCCGGAATTTCCGGAATTTTCAACACAAGTCAATCTTGGTGGCGGGTCAGCTGATAATGAAGTTAATGAAGTCACTCCTAAGAGCAAAAAAGCCCTTTCACCCGCATGGAACACTGCACAAAATCTAGTGCTAATTAGTGGGTGGATTAATTGTGGAACAAGCAGTGTTGTCGGAAGAAACCAGAAAGGAGAAACATTTTGGAGAGATATTGCTGAGTATTGTAATGAGTATTGTAATGAGTATTGTAATGAGCATTGCTCATTCGATCCTCCGCGCGATTGGGTTGCCTGCCGAAACCGTTGGAATTATATGAACGCAAGATTGGGTAAATGGATTGGCGCTTATGATAGCGCTAAGCGTGAGCAACGAAGCGGTTGGTCGGAGGATGATGTTATCGCAAAAGCGCAGGAATTATTCGCAAGTGGGAAGATTGGTCAATTTACTTTGATGGAAGAATGGCGCGCTCTCCGTGATCAACCACGTTTTTTGTAGTCAGGTAGGAGGAAATAGTGGCTCGAGAAGTAGTGGATCTAAGAGATCACACGACAGTGATGCAAGTGGCTCAAACTCTATAGGATCAATTCCTCGTCCAATGGGTAGGGAGGCAGCTAAAAAAAAGAGTAAAAAGAAAATTAGAGAAGATGTCAACGAGGTGGTGGACAAAGAGTGGGATTCTTATATCCAATTCAAGGAGAAAGAACTTGAACGATTGGACAAGATAGCATCGGTGCAAGCAGAGACTAACGAATTGATGAAAGAGAAGACTAATGCGATGAAAGAGAAGACTAATGCTAAGAAAGTTAGTATGTATCTAAAGCTAACTTCGGAAGAGCATCTCAGTGACCGTAAGAAAGAGTTGTTAGAGCAGTTGTCTAAAGAGCTATTTGGAAATTAATTTCAAGCAAGTCTTTGTCTGTATTTGGTCAAACTTGTTAGTGGTGTGAAGTCTGTAGTGTTTGCTTTAATGTTTGCTTTAATGTTCGCTTTAATAATTTTCAAGTGGTGACAGCTATGTAATGTTTGCTTTAATGTATGAGTAACTGTGTTTGAATATGTACCACTCAATTCGAATCTTGTCCTTTTCCGACAATTAGCTCTGGTTGATAACTTATTTCAGATCCACCAGTGGTGTCAAGTCTGTAGTGTTTGCTTTAATAATTTGCCCGTGGTGTCAAGTCAGTAGTGTTTGGCTTTAATAATTCTCGGGTAACTGTGTTTGAATATGTACCACTCAATTCGAATCTTGTCCTTTTCCGATAATTAACTCTGGTTGATAACTTATTTCAGATCCACTAGTGGTGTCAAGTCTGTAGTGTTTGCTTTAATAATTTGCCCGTGGTGTCAAGTCAGTAGTGTTTGGCTTTAATAATTCTCGGGTAACTGTGTTTGAATATGTACCACTCAATTCGAATCTTGTCCTTTTCCGATAATTAACTCTGGTTGATAACTTATTTCAGATGCGGCACTCAACCACCATTCAATGTACCTACTTATATGGACTCATAGATCCATTGATGTACCAATATCCCAAATCTCTTCCAATCTACTTCAAATTTCACAAAAAATGTATCCATCTGATTGTCCTTTTGATCTTGCAGCATACATTCAAAATAGTCAAATTGAAGAAGCTTATGTACTCAACCGATTTAGAGAGCGTCGAAGAAAAATTCGAGAAGATACTGCACCTCGTAGTAGAAAATATCTCGGTAGAGATCATACAGCGGCAAACCAGAGGCTAATTGGCGACTACTTTGCCAATGAGCCTACATATGACGATGCAATGTTTCGTCGTCGGTACCGGATGCAAAAACATATTTTCCTTCGAATCGTTGATGACCTTTCAAGTAGTGATAACTACTTCACCCAACGCGTTGATGCAGCCAATAAACAAGGTATATCACCCTTAGCAAAATGTACCACAGCAATGCGAATGTTAGCATATGGTGTGGCAGCAGATGCGGTCGATGAGTACATCAAAATTGGAGGTACTACAACATTGGAGTGTTTACGTAGATTCTGTAAAGGAATCATACGATTGTATGAGCAACAGTACCTGAGAGCACCAACCCAAGAAGACCTGCAAAGAATACTACATGCTAATGACATGCGGGGGTTCCCAGGCATGATCGGGAGTATTGACTGCATGCATTGGGAGTGGAAAAATTGTCCTAAAGCATGGGAAGGTCAATTTACTAGAGGGGATAAGGGAACCACAACAGTTATTCTTGAAGCAGTTGCAACTTATGACCTATGGATCTGGCATGCCTTTTTTGGATGTCCTGGAACGTTGAACAACATAAACGTTCTAGATCGGTCACCAGTGTTTGATGACGTGGAACAGGGAAAGGCTCCAGCTGTGAATTTCTTTGTGAATGGTCGTCCCTATAATATGGCATACTATCTAGCCGATGGTATCTATCCTTCTTATCCAACTTTCGTCAAAACGATTAGACTTCCTCAAAGTGAACCCGATAAGTTATTTGCAAAAGTTCAGGAGGGATGTCGGAAGGACATTGAACGTGCATTTGGAGTTCTTCAAGCTCGTTTTAAAATCATCCGTGAACCAGCTCGCTTGTGGGACATAGATGACTTGAGTATCATTATGAGGTCATGCATCATATTACATAATATGATTGTCGAGGATGAACGAGATTCATATGCTCAACGTTGGACCGATTTTGAGCAATCTGGGGAAGGTGGATCTAGTACACAGCAACCATACTCGACTGAGGTTTTACCCGCTTTTGCAAATCATGTGCGTGCTAGATCCGAGTTGCGTGATTCAAATGTTCATCATGAACTGCAAGCAGATCTAGTGAAGCACATCTGGGCAAAGTTTGGAATGTCTCGGGATTGAAGATGATTTGTATCGTACTAATTACGTTATTTGTGTGTTGTGTGCGTAGTTTTTCCTTGTCTTGCATTTTAAGATATGGTGTGCTTAGTTTGTTGTCTTGCATTTTATTTTAAGAAAATAAAATAAATTCTTGTATGCTTAGTTTGTTGTCTTGCATTTTAAGTTAAGAAAAAAAAAATTATAGTCTATATTTTTAAAAAAAATTGTTAAGTGTTTATTGTTTTAATTTAATTTAAATCGATAATTGTAATTTTATGTAATTATAAAAACAAAAATATAAAATTAAATAAAAATGTGAAATAAAAAAGTGGTGGGGTAGGGTGAGTGGTGGGGTAGGGTGTTGAGAGTTAAGTAAAACCATTGGAGTGAGTAATTGTTGAGAGTTTGTTGAATTGGAGAGAGAAGATGATGTGGAGTGTTGGGAAGAGAAAAAGTGGGGTAGAAAAGGGTTAAACAAAACATTTTTTGTTTAACCATTGTATATGGTCTTAGTGTTTGGTTGGATATATATATATATATATATATATATATATATATATATATATATATAATAGCTAAGTGTAAAAAGTAATTTCATCTCAATGTATAAAAGAATTTATCATTTTTTTGTTTTGAAATGAAATAAGTGTTGATAATTGATGGCGCGCGATATCAAAAAAAAAAAAATCAATTTTTGCTATTGTAGTTCCGTGAAGGCTATGGTATCACCCATGAAAATGGGGACACCGGTGTCCCCCAAAATTTTGACGTGAGATTACAAATTTATCCCTTAAGTATTGTGGCGGTTTTCAACCTCCAGTAGCTGGCTGCAAAAATATTTGTCTACTTCCTTTTTCTTTCCTTCTCCTTTCGTTTGGGTTCATCTTTCTTCTGAATCAAAACATAAAACTCAACAATATCATTTAACATAACTAAATAGGAGAGTGATTGAAACCAAAGCCACCTATGGAAAAATTAAAATCGACAAAAATAAAACCCAGAACTAGAACCCATACAACATTGAAAATGAGGTTTAGGCCTGCAAATTCTAAGGAAGTGATCATCACACAACTTGCTGAAGTTTTCAATATCATAGAGAAGAAACCATATAATATACCAGAATAGGTGCCCCATAGCAACATGATTTTAATTAACCTCAAGTATCAAGATTCATAATGGTGCGATTTAAAAGTAAAATCAACGATTTTGACAAATGTTGAGATAAACAATTACTTGAATGATATGCAATCACATTAAAAAGTGCTGCTATGAAACTGTTTCCAAATCACATGTACATTATCAAACCTTCTAAAATGACACAACCATAAAGAAAAACAGATCTGGGTAGTACCTAAGAAGATGACAATTGCAAAATAGATGAAAATGACACCATCCAAAAACAGATCTGGATCAATAGATCTTGTAGTTTCTAGATCTGAATATTACAAAATAAGGCTATCGCGAGGAATGTAGCATTCGGTGAGGAATCCTTGAGGGAAACCGCAACAGCCGCCGAGGATCTTCGATCGATGGCGAGTAGCGTTCGACTGGAGCCTCACACAGTGCAGCAGCGGTGAAGAAGGTACTTGATGTGTGTGGGGATTTGGTGAGATTTTTGGACTCGATCAAAGGGGTGCAGGGTGGGGTCGCGGGGGTGGATGGTCGTCGGAGGTGGAAAAGGACCAGGCTTGGGTGGAGGAGGAAGAAGGTGGCTGTGGAGGTTGGAAGGAAGAGTTTTTTTTTTTTTAAGTGAAGAAGAATTAGGGTTTGAAATGGGTATTTTGGTAACTTTATTAACTCAATCTGAACCATTCAATTTTTTTAATATTATATCAATGGTGGTAATTAAAGAGGTATTGAGTGTCCTCCTTTTTATAAAAGTTTTTTTGATGAGGGCACCGGTGGAACCCAAAAAATGATGACACTGTAGTCTTCACCTTGTAGTTCTCTGTTTTTTATTTTTTATTTTGTTCAAGGAAAGATTCAAAACGGCGCAACATCAATAACAAGAGTAGTTTCAAAAAAATAAAATAACAAGAGTAAATGAGTAATGCTTTTTTTACTTAGTTGAAAGAATTATAGGAGATGCTCAATTAAAGAACTAGTGGTTCAAGCATGCAGGACGGCGCAACATCTATATGGATCTCAAGTAATTAAGAATTATTCACATGTTCCATATTTCAAGTAAAGTATAGTAATTAATCTGGTATGACCTAAATAAAGAAACAACATTTACAACAAGATGAGTCCTGAATAAAGGGTCTTCTTTGACTATGACCTATATAAAGAAACAACATTTACAATAAGATCATTTAAAAAAAAAAAAAATTTACAACAAGATGAGTCCTGATATTTGAACACACGCATGCTTTTGAGCACCTAGTGACATGTGCCTTTAAGGAAGGTTTTTGACCGCCAGTCGTTGAACGTAAAAAGTTAAAAAAGTGATTTTTTTAGTGCACATATAATGAGTTGGATGGATTTTTGGATTAAATAGAATCCGAACCAATCAAAGTTGTTTGGTTTAAGTTGAATTGGATCGGATTTAGTGAATTTTTACCTTCAGACCCGACCCAAACCAACTCGATGACTTTCGCATTGGATCGGAAGGGTTGATTGGGTTTCTATATTAAAATATAAAAAAAAAACAGCTTAATTAAGCACTTATGACCTTAAGCACTTATTCATAAGCTATTTTAAAAAAATTATTGATATAAATTGAAAATAAGCTAGCTATATATAGGCATAAGCTCTTTTTCATAAGCTATCCTGAGTAGCTAATGAAAATAAGTTCAAAACAGCTTATGGTAGGCCTTAAGCTGTTTACATAAGCTCTCCCAAACAGTGGCATAAACGTTCATACTATCAGATAAACTCAAATAAGCTCTTACAAGCGCGGCCTAAATGTCATGGCATAACACTTAGAGATCGATGTATCCAACATGCCAAATAATTAATATAAACAAGTTTCATGAGCACGAAGAAAGAAATGTGAAAGTTGAAATTGAGAAATATTTTTTTAGGGTTTCAGACTTCCAGTAAGTTTTAGAGATTTTCAACAAAGTCATGCAATATGAACCATTCTATTAAAATTATTCAACTTCGATTTTGAACTTACATCTATCATTTGATCTTGATGAATTATATAAATCAACTGATTGTGATATAACGGTTCAAACATTTTGAATGTGTGAATTGAGAGTATTGCGATATAATCCTAACCTCATAATATATATCGCACTTATGTTCGCGTGATACATACACCAATTATGGTTGTCGCGCAATATGTACCGCTCTACGCTACGACCATTGGCATCCCATTTCATGAGAAATTTGTAAGAAACTAGTCGAACCTTTTTTATATAATCACTTTGCGAGGGTTTTTAACCACCACTAATTTTCAAAAAAACTTCCCGGGCAGCTATTATAAAGTGGTGTATGAATCATTAGTGAAAAGAAAATAGGCTTAAAGGGTCAAATGACCCCTGAAATTACAAAGGGAATCAGTTTAAGGACCTAAATTTTTTTTACATCAAATTGGGTCCCTAGAAATATATTTTTTAATTCAATTAAGGTCAAACATTGCCAGCCTTCAATTTTGTCCTAGTCAGCAATTCCACGTGACATTTTTTATTATAAAAAATTATTTTTTAATTCCAACTCATTGTTTTAAGCAGAAAAAAAACTTAATAAAATCCCTAATTTAAATAAAATCTCTAATCTAATTAATCCCTAACCTAAACAAAAACCTAATCTAATAATCACTAATCCCTAATCTTACCTATTCAGCCCCAAACTGAACCCTATTCATCACCATCCCCAAATTGAACCTGTCTAAATAAGGCTCAGACCAGAGGAAGAGTGTTAAACAGAGATTACATGCTTTAAGACTTCAAAATCTACTATGGCGTTTGTAGAAATAGGGGAGGCAGACATCAGATTCAAGTGGCAACAACTATATGTAGGAATCCATAATATAATCATCATAGCCCCAATTAGAACCCTAGTACAATGGAAGAAGATAGAACCACTATCAAAGAAATTAAAACCACAAAAATCCATTCCCTTCAAACCCAAGCCTTCAATCACGACCACTGTATAGCCAACTGGACCCAGAAACTCAAGCTCCTACATCAGAACAACACCCACTTCCCCTGTCACTGAATCGTCATGCAAACAACTCTCCCTAAATCAAAACCAGAAAGAGACGAAGAAGAAAGAAAACTTCTTCTCAATCACCACAAAGCCAACCATGTTCCTCAACCATCTAAAGCAACAACTCAGCCCCGAATCACCTCAAAAGGGAAGAAGAAAGAATGAAAAAAGTCCCAATCAAACCCAAGCTAACCTGACCTTCCCTTCTGCCTTCCTCCTCTTCCACGCGTCGTTGCTCCTCACCGTTGCAACCACCGCACTACCGTGAGCCTTTTCCTCTCGCCGCGCCGTTGAAACCTCCATCACACCACCATCTTCAAATTGTGGATCTCTTCAAGATCTCGGTTTTTTCCTCCTAGCCTTCGTCGACTTGTCAGCTATTGTGTCCTCTGTCGTCGGCCAGTTGTGCGGTAGCTTTCTTCCTTCTCTCCTTCTCGCCAAGGACCAATTAGAAGGCTGACAACTGGTTGGAGGAAGAGGAAGGTCGGGTGCAGGAAGAAGATAGTGAAGAGAGGAAGGAGGAGAGGGTTTGATTACGTTTTCATATTAGGTTAGGTTATTCTAGGTTAGATTAAGTTTTTTAATGACTTAGTATTAATAATAAAGGAATAATAATTATTGGTTTTAAAAAATAATTATAAAACACGTGAAAATGTCATGTCTGTTAAAATTTAAACACATCAGCATCAGACACGTTTTGTCCTTAATTGAATTAAAACAAAATTCTCGGGACCCAATTTGATGTAAAAAAAATTTAGGTCCTAGAACTGATTCTCTTTGTAATTTCAGGGGTCATTTGACCCTTTAAGCCAAGAAAATAAGTTTTGAAATTGAAAAACAATGAGATTACTTTTTTTCTTACAAGTATCATCCACGGGAAACAAATTTATTCGAGCCGAAAATATTCACATCACGGTGGAGCTAACTCTCTTAGTGGTGATTTTCTTTATTCACAAGACTAAACCAAAAACTTATCTTAAGAAAAATCAAGTATGTACCACTTGAACTAACCACACCCGTTAATTGATAGATTGTGACGTTAATGGTAAAAACATAAAAAAGAACACCATGTTATTGTTAAGTGAAAATAACTAATTCAAACTGTCTTTTGCACTGGTTAGATTATTAGAGCAGCATCACCGACCACCTATATATGTTTCCTTTCCTAGAGACGTGTTTGTGGCTGAAGCTTGCTCACCGGCCCTGCTCTCTGTTCTATCTATGACAACCAATACGATACGGCATCAAGCTCGCTCTATACTCTCCACGTTAGTTGTTGCTCCCTATGTTGATATCTTACTTTGAATTTTGGTTTGGTCATTTGGGATTCAACAAATGGTGACATTTTAACGAATCTACTTTATGGAAAATAACGTTTTTCGAATGTACGAGAAATAATTAACGTGTTTAACATGATCATATAACCTTGAAAATGTTAAAAGCAATAACGACGAGCTAGTCTTATCCGAAAAATAGTTCAAAAGCTCAGCCCAAATATTATGCGACCCAGATTAACTTAGTGTGAGATCTGCATATTTCAGATCTGCATATCTCAATATAAATCATTTTCTATACGCAGTTAAGATTTGAACTTTTTGCAACATGCATGATTGAGGAACGAAGGTATTTGTATTTGTGAACTGTGCTAGGAATTGTTGACGGTCATATTTTCATCTTAAAACAATAAAAGAAGGCTTAAATATGTTGGAGGTCCCTCTAAAATAGGGGTCATTTGATTAAGGCCCCTATAAATTTTTTTGGGTGGAATAAGCCCCTAATGTGAAAATAATATATATTGATAAGCACCTGCCTTGTGGTTCCGTTTAATTTATGATGATTCTGTAAACGACGCTGACGTGAATTATATTTTGTGAAAATTATTCAATTAAAAAGGGTGCCACGTAAGTAAATGAGGGTTGAAAAAAATAAAAAAAAATAAAAGCCCAAAGTAAAAAACCCAAGTACGTTTGAGGATTTTACTTGGGTTTTTTACTTTGGGTTTTTTATTTTTTTCAACCATAATTTACTTACACGACACTCCCTTTAACTGAATAATTTTCACAAAATAGAATCTAAGTCAGCGCCGTTTGCAGAATCATCAGAAATTAAACGGAACCTCACGGCAGGGGCTTATCACTATATATTATTTTCACATTAGGGGTTTATTCCACCCAAAAAATTTTGTAGGGGCCTTAACCAAATGACTCATATTTTAGAGGGACCTCCAACATATTTAAGCCATAAAAGAACTAAGGAAGTTACTACTATAGCTCTACCTCTGTTCCTTATTAATTGTCTATTTTGAAGAAGAAAAAAAATTGCTCTTATACATCTATACACTTATTAGAGTTTCAAGAGAGCATTAAATGATGTTTTTTCAAGAAATACCCTTGCAAGAACAATAAATGAAGAAAGATAAAATGAATTCTAAAAGGTGAAATAGAAAAACAAATAATATTTTTATTTAAAATTACAAAATTAATTGCACTCCTTAATAGTATGTGTGTTTCGTATCTCTTTGGACAGTTATATAGGAACGAAGGTAGTAATTCATTAACTTTAGAATTAAGGACTCGTTTCAATTAGCTGTTAACTTTGGAGTTATGAGAATTATCGACGGATATGAGGCCGTTGGTAAAAACCATCAGTCATTATTAGTTTTCTTGTAGTTTAATGCCTTAGTTCCTAACACCCTCAATTATTGTTTCCCTCACTGTACTCATCAGCCTCCACCCCCACTATTGTCTAACACTATCTACCACTACAACCAACAGCGTTGACAACACAACTCGACAACCTGTACCACCACAACTACCATCTAACACCCTTGGACTGTCTCACAAATTGGGTTGGGTGGACGTGGTACTTTGACCCGACCGGTCAGGCTACTTCAAGAAGTTCATCCATCCATAGGCACTCCATAGTCAACATAGACATGATGCCTTTACCAGCCGGACAGGTTACTCCAGAGACTCATCCTTCGTAATTACTCCAGCAGGCCGGTCAGACAACTCCAGAGACCCATCCTTCAAAATTGCTCCAGCAGGCCGGTCAGACTACTCCAAAGACTCATCCTTCCGTAATTACTTCAGCAGGTCGGTCAGACTACTCCAGAGACCCATCCTTCCGCAATTACTCTAGAGACAATGCACTAAGTAAGGGATCTTCCGTAATTACTCACGAGTCAAGGTAACGAACGGCTGCACATTCAACAATCATGGCAAGATCAAGGGAAAAGTCAAGATGCTCAAACCTAATCAGCGTAGTCTGCCTTCTTTGGTCAACCGACCATGTAAGCTAAGGATAAGTTTGAGTGGTTTATAAGTGTGAGGACCCATACACCCATTGCCTTAAGGTTTTGGGTGAAAAATGTGGTATCTGGTTCACTTATGGTTTGCTCAAAGCCCAATGTGGAGTTATATCCCCCAAGTTTTAACCATCTCCTTTGTTTGGGCCATTTCTCTGGCCCAACAGTGGTATCAGAGCCGATGGTTGTTTGACCATGGGCCTGGGCCTCTGAGACTCAGGACCACAAGCCCATAATGACGGTCTCTGAGGTTCTGGATGAGTACAAGCTCAACTTTTGTTTGAGATGGACTCACACTTGAGGGAAAGATTGTTGGGAATTTTCAAGTGTGAGTAAGTCCCACATTGGAAGCTAAGGATAAGTTTGAGTGGTTTATAAGTGTGAGGACCCATATACTCATTGTCTTAAGGTTTTGGGTGAAAGATGTGGTGTCTGGTCCACTTATGGTTTGCTCAAAGTCCAATGTGGAGTTTTATCCCCCGAATTTTATCCATCTCCTTTGTTTGGGCCCTTTCTTTGGCCCAACACTGTGGCGGGTGGCTAGTGTCCCATGTTGTGGTTCCTGGCTAGCTGTTTGTTGGTGTCACTCTGGGTCGCTGGGCTCAAGCAGTTGTCTATATAGTTCTAGTTTTTGGCTAGTTGTTTGTTGGTTTTTCCCATTTTTCTTATCTTTCCCTGTTTCATTATTATTCAAAGGATGTCTATTCCAATTCTTATGTGCTCTATACTTTGTGTATGGGTTCTTTGCACCCCTTGTGATATTATAAATTCATTTTGGCTTACCAAAAAATAAAAATATACATGAGAATTTGATGAGTGATTGCAGGGTTATGCTAGGTTTGCAGTTTGCACAATTTTGCTAAGAACTTATTTTATTTTACTTTTACTTTTTCAGCTTAATTGTTGGCTGGATTTTAGTTAGAGGTTGTGTTTTGTCTCTGAATGTTGAGGGCATAAGTCATTGGTTGGTGATGATGAATGAAAATGAAGCTAGTTAGCGTTTAACTTCTCATCACCTCACCTTGCTTTGTTACTTCACACGCTAGCTCTACTTATAAGCTATGCCTATTTATCTGAATTCTGATTTTTCAATAGACTTCATACATATGAATGATGCATATATTGTTAAAATACCTTTTTGACTCATTGAAAGGCACTATTGTTATGAAATGTGGTCACACAATGCATTGTGATTTGTTACCAAGAGATGATAAAGCATGACAACTGAGTGTGTTAAGTGTTAACTATTTAAGAATTCTTTAGACTATAAAACATTGTCCCTGCTGAAATATTAACTTGACTTGGTGAATGGCTCAGGTACTGTGGCCCCATGTGCTCCAAGTCGGTAATTGGCATGTCTAGGACAAGGAAGAGAATCAATTAAGAGGTAGCTGGTTAAATTGAAGCCTGTAGATGCTTTCACTTGATTTCATAGTTTTTACTTCCAGAAATGTTCTAGCACAATTATGATTTCTCAATCATTGAAGCAACTGTCATGCTTGATGATCATAATTTTTCTTGATTTCTGTTAAAACCACATATTAGACTATGCTTTTGATGAAAATGAATACACCTTTTGTCTTGTAATTTATTTTTGTGGAGCAAAGAACACCATGCAATTTGTTTTTATAGAATGGCAAATATGGATGAGTTTGATTCCTCACCTCACTTTGTTACTTCATGCTCTACTAAGCTATGCCCTGGACATAAAGATAAAAGGAATCCCCTGATGCAGTGGATTCTTAAAACGCTCATATGATAATTAAAGGAATCCCCTGAACATAAAGATAAAAGGTGAACTGGAAAAAGGTGATTTTGTGGATCTTCTGGTAAAAACTCGTAGTGAGGAGAATTTGTATGCTTCTCTCAACTTTAGTGTTTTTAGCAATTATTCACAGTTCTGTATTAGAAACGAATATGTTTCCTACCTTTCACTAAGGCTTGGTCTTTTATGATGCAACACAGAAGCAGAACCAAAAAAAACACTTCAAGGAGCAACTTACCACCAGCAAAGACTGACAGTAGCAAGGTTAGTATAAAAGAAATTTGATTTATTCAGCAGGTTGTAATTTTTCTTAGTAAAATCATTAGAGAATTATAGAAGGAAAAGAGTACCAAGTGGTCTATACTGAAAATTTGTAACTTATGCCAACCCCTATGTATCTTCTCCTGGTTGAAAATGTGAGTTCTTTGCAAAGGGCAGAGTTTCAGCCAAAATCCTTGCTTCAGAGAGCAATTTGACATAGCAGTAGCCAGAGGAGTTACAGATATCAAAATATTAGGTACTACTATTTTGGACTTGCTGGGTTAGTTCTTCATTGTTTACTTCTTGCTATTTAATTTCCAGCTGAGTATTGTCTTCCTATGGTTCAAGTAGGTGGATTGTTTATTGTTGTGAATGGAATGTTTATTTCAAGTAATGTGGATTTCATCAAAACCTGATTTGGAACACTTGATATCTTTGGTATGTATGACAGTTTCCTTCTATCATTCAACATGTTGAAAAAGCTAGAGAAATATTTAGAGGGAAGGAAATCAACTAATAAATATAATGCTTTACGACGAATGTGGCGGTTCTAACCCCCGCAAATTACAAAAATAAATGCCACAATTCACCTGCTTTTTTATTTGTAGTGATCAATGTAGTTAACAAACTTATTAATATTAGTGTATTACTATTCACAAATTACTAATTAACATCCTCCTCCTTTTGAAAAGTCTCCTTACGGACTGACACCAATCCATTAAAATTTTCTCAAAAAAAAGTAATGCTTGTTTATCTATGAAACTAAAATTATTAACTTAAACTCACCAAAGTACATGATAAAATAGAATCAAATGATTTGCTATTTTGTGCCTTGAAACCAAGAAGATGAGCCAAAAACAGCCACAAATGATTCCACACTCAGCTAACTATAATATTCTTTGCATCAACATACACACACACACACACAGGTGACACAGCCCCCTCAAGGAAGATTTTTTCAAGGAAAATAAAATTTTCAACTTCCTTGCAATCAAGTAGAGGGTTTTGTGTTTGTTTTATTATTTTGGCTCTCTTTGTATGAAGCATCAAAAAATTTAACCTGCGGCAGAAGTATGGAAGTGTAATGTCAAACACAAACCATATATATTTTGTTTAACACCACAGTGTCTATGAAAAACGAATTACAAACCTTGGATTTACCTAAGCCCAATTAAAGTCACGTGGTCGACTAAGTCATTCCCATTTTGTGAAGGCTAACCCACAAAAGCTACAAACAAAATTTTACAAAAAATTAAGTCATGAAATGTACTTTCAATTAATATGAGAATTCGATCAATTTGCATACAAAAATACCCAAAGTAGAAGGGGAAATCGATCAATTTACGGCTGTGATTGAGTCTATAAAAAATAACTCTATAATAATATATAAACGGACAAAATAAATCACATTTAATTTGATCACATTTGAATCTAAAGTTTTTTTTTTTTAAAGAGAATCTAAAGTATTAAAAACTTACCATGAATAATTTCTCTAATTAAGGTATCTTCCTGATTTAGATAAGTAAACGTGGTAACAAATATCAATATCGAATCAATTAATATTATCCATAACCAATCAATCAAATACGATTATTTTTTAAATTTCTGAATTACATTACAGCATCAGATTTGTAATGCTCAATTGTCAGGTGTGGCACAAGTGTTATCCTAGTTTCTTACTTTCTTCAAAACTCTGACGCCTCATTTCGATTTCTTCATTTTCCTCTCTGATCCGAGGTAGTTTCTTCATCACAAAGTGAGGTCTTCACTATTCTCCTGTTTCCTCTAAACTTGTGTTCATGTTTTTACTTTTTGTTCTTTCAACTTACACAAGGTTTCAAACTATTCTGCTCTCAAAGCAAGAAATTTTGCATATTGTTTTGGTCGATTTATTCTACTTGTGTTAACGTCCCTATTTTGAATGCAACCGTGTTAAATATTTATTATCGAGAATTTTACCATCTATAATAATTCTAACCTGCTTAAACAAAATTGTCTCTTAACAGTTTTTTTCCGATAGAGAGGATTCATTACCCGAACAACCACATCACCGGTGGCCAAGCATGGCACAAGATGACAGGGACTACATGGTTTTTATTCCAACTTTTACAACTCGAATTTCATGTTTTTTATTTACGTTCTTGTATTTGAATTCCAACTGTTTTGGTTTCTATTTTTTTGAATATTTTGTCTCTCTTTTGTAAGGAATGTCTACTTAGAATTGACACTTCAAATGGATGGGAAGCCTCTGTGACTAGAGTTTTGGAAAGCTTTAAAGGTATCTCTACTCTTTGAAGTTTCTCATAGAAAAAAATTGCAAGATTTTGACTTTGTGAATTATTAATTTGATTGCTAATATGTTCACTCATATATGTTAATATGTTAATGTGCAATTAGCATCATATTTTATTGTTCCTTGCATGATCCAGCAATCAGTAGAATACGTACGGGTCGCAATAGTTAAAAGTTTGTTATTAGATTTTCTCAATGAAAAGTTTGATCCTTAAAACCATACTCTTTAAGAAACTCTTAATATTCATCACACTAGAGTTGAAATTGTGAGAGCAATTTAGTTACATATTTTGGGATATGTGACAATGAATCTGGTTTTATTATCGCTGCTGGGGTGTGTCCTGTGTGCTGTTGAGCCTGCATATTAGTCTTGCTGTTTTTGGAGGCTTGAGGATTGCATCTGGGAGTTCAATTTTGGATTAGAGGCTTGTTCCTCTTCATTTTTCATCGCGTGGTGTCTGCTGGTTTCCCTGTTCTGTTTTTTCTGCTTCTTCTGCTGGTCTTGTTGTTTCTCCTGTACTAAGGGTTTTTAGAACCCTTTGTGCACTCTTCAATTTGCATCCAAACTAGTTCAATCTCTCTTACACTTTAGTTTAAATCATATTCAAAAAGTTCCAAGCTGTTTACCTATTTGATGATGTATGGTAGAAAAAAGTTCTCATTCCAAGTTATATACACTACATTACAGGAAATTCTTATACAAACTAGTTTTGCATTTATCAAAACCTTCACTGTTTGTGCTTAATTGGTATTACTCATCATATATACCACTGCAATTTCTTTCATGGAATTGATATTAGATTGAAAGGTTCTCCTTTCTTGCAGCATATTTGTAAATTCTTATACAATTGATTATGTAGCCAAAACCAATTTTGGAAAGAAGCTTCTGTGATTATTCTAATAGGTGTCAGAATTGATTCGAAAGAAAAATAAGCTCATCCAAACATGTTATCTGATGATGTTTCTTTTCTTTTGCCAGATGTACGTTGTGAGATTAATCCATCCCATGGATACATTTTTGTGAAAGGCAAAGCAAATCCTCAATCAATTTTGTTGAAATTAAACAGGGGTAGGAAGCATGCTACAATTGAATGGATTAGTTATGGTTTAAGAGATCAAGATCCATATCAACAGTTTCAAGACCCTGCAAATTTCTACAATTACAATTTCATGAGCCATGATCCATATTCTCAATATTCAAGATATCCCTATGATACTTCTTATAATCCATACTCCTATGACATGGCACAAGGTGCTCTTCCCTATGGAGATAATCATGTTCATGAATATGATCCTAGCGGACACTGTGAAGGAAGAAACTCAGGTCAATTGCATAATTCTCACTGTTCAGTGCATTCACAGCATCATAATACTCCAGAGAGCTCACAGAGTGGAGGAATCTCTCAGATGCGGAATCGTTCACCGCCGTCGTTTGATCCACAAGAAAATAATTCACAAGCAAACAACCAACCTGCACCTAAAAAATCTGCTATTAGATCCATTAAGAGAATTATTGGGAAATGTTTGTGTTTCATAAACTAATAAGGCATTGCATACTTTGACTTGTTTAATTAGGATGTTGTTTAACTTTACAAGTATGCCACTTTTACTCTTACAGTGAGTTTTATTTGGTGGTTACATTTAATTTTCATGTTTCGGTTTAGGATTGTGACTTGTGAGCTCAGATTCATTTTTCTTTGTACCATATTTATAAAGAGTGGATGTGACGAGATAAGGATTAGTGTGTTTGGATCCGTTTTTCTTTTTTTAGAATCAATTCTAACTCAGAAGCTAATTACAGAAGCTTCTCTGCAAAACTAATTCTGCCTTTAGAATCAATTGTAGAATGATTTTCATTCAGGTACACACAACAAGTGTTCAAGACTGCATAACTTTAACTATGGATATTCAAATGACATGGGGTTTGTTTGGCTTGAAATTTAATTAAGTCCAATCTACCTTGGATTGAAGTTTTGTAATTTTATCAATGCTGGTTGGTTTAGTAGTAGTTTTTATTTAAAGACATTCAATTGTGCAAAGAACATATCGTGACAACATGTGTTCAAATTTGCACAACTTTAGCAGCTGATATTCAAATTGAGCTGAGGTTCAATAACTTTCTTATTACAACATTTTTACCTAAAAACATGTGTTGAAAAATATGCATGACTTTTGCTATAGGTGTTTAAATGGCATTGGGTTATGGGTTATGGTTCAAAACCTAAGTCATGAATATATGTTGATTGAAGTTTCATAATTTTCTAAACGCTTTTCATATTCAATTTCTACATAAAAGTGGCGCATACACCAGCTTATATGGCCTTCAGTATGCAAAGAGCCAAAGAGCTAATAGCTAAATGGAACCAACTCACCATAACTGAGAATGTACTAGGCTTTCAGTGAGCCAATATAATTGAGAGCATGTTTGTACTAAGTATTAACTTTATTTCCGACTCCATGGTGAATGTGTTTTTTCTTTTCTTTTCTTTTATGAAGCAACAAATTTAGTCCATTGACAAAATGTGTATGGGAAAGTGGATCAACTTTAAACCGAACATTCTTTAAAATAGTAACGACTACGATTATGTTTGCATTTAGAACGTGAACCAACTTCACTCAGCTCAAATCAAAACCTTCTTTCACATTTACACCTTGCTTTTTTATTTTTTACGTTTTCTTTTGATGAGCCAAAGAGTTCAATAAAATAATAGTACTAGAGGTACCCTAACCAATATACATCTTGGTCATGTGTGTCTTAGAATTAAAATTTGTGTGAATGTAATTTCAGCTTAAAATGAACAGACACTAGTAAATAAAACTAAATAGGTCAATAGTACTGATTAAATAAGCTGAAATATAATTTTACTTAGTGCCATGTTTCGCACTAAAAAACCGTTATATTTTAAATAAAAGTAAACTTTCAAAATGGTCAATTAAGGCCCCGTTTGGATAAACAGCTTAATTAAGCGCTTATGGTCATAAGCGCTTATGACATAAGCGCTTATTCATAAGCTATTTTTAAAAATTTATTGAAATAAATTAAAAATAAGCTGTGTATAAGCATAAACTGTTTTTCAACTGTTTTTCATAAGCTATCCTGAGTAGCTTATGAAAATAAGCTGCAAATAGCTTATGGCAGACCATAAGCTGTTTGCATAAGCTCTCTCAAACACTGGCATAAGAGCTTATGCTGTCAGATAAGCTCAAATAAGCTCTTCCAAACTGGGCCTAAATCTTCTTAGCTCAGTGGTAAAGCGCGTGGCTTTTAACTATATGGTTGTAGATTTGATTCTCACAGACATAGTTTTCAAATTCAAATATCCTCACATGTCGGATTTTTTGTTATGATGTTATCGATGTTAAGAATTCATATACTGGTGTTTTCTTTTTCAAATCATGCCCCCTCTCTCAAAATTTTGCAATGTTTATGAGAAGGCCTATTAAAGGAAATAATATATGACTTCTATGAAGGATATCTATATATTTATTTGCTACAATAAAAAAACTATATATTTATTTGCCGTCAAATTGTCTATAGACCAAATGAAACTTAATATTTTTTTCTTTTATAATAAAAGATCATTGATATCGATATATTTGTGAATTAATTAAATGATTCTTTCTCAAATACTTGTAATTGGTGCTCATTGTGGGTGAAATACAGTGAAAAGTAGTTAGTAATTTGGATGCTGATGAATATTCTCAACCCAATGAACTTTTTTTTTGGTCAATCCTAATGAACTTTTGAAATATAAGATAAAAATATTTTGTTTAAACATCTTTTTGGCAAATAAACATAAGAATATGGTAATACCAGAAAGGGAGGAGACATGATTTATATATTTTTTATTGAAGGGGGAGATATGATTAAAAAGTGAAAACTATCATCCAGTGAACTTTTTGATTACAAACAATAATGATGATAAGAATAGCCTTGAGAGTGTAGTTGGGCTTGGCCCAATGAAAAAAAACGTTGACAAAAATAAAGGGACAAAAAAGGTCAAAATTTTTAAAAGCGCCGTCTGTGGGGATCGAACCCACGACCACGTGGTTAAAAGCCACGCGCTCTACCACTGAGCTAAAAAGGCTTAGATGGCAGTCAAGCGTGTAGTTAATATAATACTAATTCACAACTTGAGTGCAACAATGTAACTCCGAGTGTTTTTTAGCTTATTTCATTTTAAATGTACACTATGTTACACACGTAAACAGTAAAAACATATTAAAATGAATTTTTGGTGCTAATAATCTATGAATATATGTGCATATCAAATTTTGAAGAATAAATCAATTATATGTAGTGTGTTTAAGGCCTATAAAGAATGTAGTCTGCTTAAAAAAGTGTATTACTAATATTTCTCAAAAAGAAAAAAAGAATATGTGGATGAGGCAACGACTCTTCGCGACGGATTGACTCTTATCTGGAATTGTGGCTTCAGGAAGTGGAGTGCGAAACGAATTGTGCTGAGCTCTTGCACTCGGTGGATGATTTGGATAGCAGACAGTTCTTCTTGTGGTGAGCGAAATTTACGAGCTTCTCGGTCGGGACTGGTCCATGCTCTCCGACGAGTGCACCGTGATTGTAACGCATCAGTGAACTATTTGGCTAAGTTCGGTGCACGCTCCTCACTGGATTTTCATATCCTAGAGGTGCCCATGTTCGAGGAGGGGGCCTTGGTCATGAGGGGCTACCTGAATGAAAGAAATGCACATTACTCATAAACTTATAGAGTAAAATACATTCATGAGTCACGTTCCTTAAGGTTCTAAAAATGACACTTCATCCCATATTTCTAAAGCTCACACTCCCCTCCACCCTTTTAAATTTTGTAACAA
Source organism: Lotus japonicus (assembly GCF_012489685.1). NCBI lineage: Eukaryota > Viridiplantae > Streptophyta > Magnoliopsida > Fabales > Fabaceae > Lotus > Lotus japonicus. Next base: position 100,976,581 of record NC_080041.1, on the reverse strand, counting down.
AATGTCAGAATCCGTCACAAAATCTTTGAATTGTAAATTTTCTAAAGCTCGCTTGGAGTATATAGATAGAATTAGTGACGGATTTTCAAAAGTATGATTTTCATCACAAAGATCATCACTAATTTACATCCTTTAATTTTAGTGACGAAAGTTTTTCTATCTCCAAAATTCGCCACAATTACTTTTATAAAGGAAAACATCCCTTTGTAAAATCTATAACTAATTCAGTTTCAGTCATTCACATTTTGTGACATATTCTGATATTTTGTCACAAGAGTTGAAAGGGAGCGAAGTACCTTTTTTAGAGTCCAAACGTCACAAGAATGAGGTGTAAGTGTTGCATTTTACTTCAACTTATAAATATTGACCAATTTGTGTATAAAAAGACTTAACATTTTGGATAAATAAATATATGTATTTCAAATTAATTAGTCAAAATATAAAAGTCAGTATAATTAACTTGGTCATGTTTAAAAAAAAACTTGGTGAAAATTTTTAAAAAAATTACAGTTTATTAGTTGGTGTGGGAGAAATGAAAAGTGGCATCTTTTGAACGTGTGTCACATGGATCACAAGACAAATCAAAATAAAAGAACGGCTACCCATGTAATTAAATTAATTGAAATTTAATTTCCACCACACCTCAAGACAAAACCTCAAGACAAAAGGAATTGATGAAAACATGAATTGCGTGGAATTTCCCTTTCATCAACTTACATGGGAGATCAACATAACACTTCATTTCATTCACTTCAGATTAGGCCATTTCACGTTTAACTTATTGATACACTATTTTTCATTCTACAATCAAACTCCCTTTGTCTACTGAAGATACATGAAGTCACTTAAGTGATTTAGCCAATCACACACCTTTAACATTTCTTTTGGGACCCATTTGATTTAGCCAATTGAGTTCTTGGGTGATTTAGCCAATCATAAAACAATGATCTTTCCTTTTGGGACCCATTTTGCTGTCCTTGGTTTAGATATATAAAATCGTGTTATTAGGCAATCTTACTCATCATGTGTCTCTTCTTTTATCTTTTTCACTTTTGGAACTTATAAGAGACACACAGATCTAAACCATCATGTGTCTATCATAGTAAAAGTGTATCACAAGCCTATCTTTTAAAGCCAGAGCAAGCATAGCCATGAAAACCAGCCAAAAGAATCTGTAAACGCATGAGACCAGACAGTGGCACACTGTCATTAGTTTAACTTTACTATTAATACCACAAGAAGAAGACATGTAAATCTTAGGAATGTTGTGGTTAAAATTTGGAAAACATAAATAAAAGATGCATTTGCTTAGGTTCTGGCACTGTGTGCTAGCTATAAGTAAATTTGCTAAGAAGTCCCACATTGGCTACCAAAATAATAGTCTTTCTAAAAATTATAATAATCCTCACTTCCAAATCTATATAAATTACAATCCTAAGTAATGAGGGCAAAAAGATGTGCATGTAACAATGTCTTATGTTTGAGATTTTGCCATGTGATCTAATCAAATGGGAATGGTAAAAGCAGGGGAAAAGGATAAAAACAAAGTGAAGCTATAGCTAAAGAAGCTGCAAACACAAAATTGTTAATCCAATAGTGTGATTTATTGTAGTTAAATTGCTTATGTTTGAGATTTGTCCATGTGATCTAATCAAATGGGAGTGGTAAAAGCAGGGGAACAAGTTAACAAAGTGAAGCTAAAGCTGAAGAAGCTGCAAACACAAAATTGCTAATCCAATAGTGTGATTTTTAGTAGTTAAATTGCATTTTGATCCCATAAAAGTTTCACCTCCAATGTTTGAGAGGTTTTAGTCCTAAAATTACCATACTTGAGAGTGTTAACCTAACTTCTGCCCTCAGAGTGAGGGTTAATGTCATTGTTAAGTTTTGTATGTATTTCTAGTTAAAAAAAAAGATAAACATTTAATCTACATACAAAGTATATTGATTGGACGAATTCGATCAAATCACTGTGAACAGTGTTGATTTAAGAGGAACAATGAATACGAGTGTAGGCGGCAAAGACAGAAAGAGAAGGAGCAAGTCCACTATGGTTCGTTGTCCACACCCCAGAGGGGTCCCTGTGAATACACTCCAAGGCCAAAGTAAGTGAGGCGTCGTCACATTTCAAGGAGATAATTTTGGCTAAGGTTGGAATTAGAGTGTGTGTACGTGAGGGTTTTCCTTTTACTTGCCTTTTGTGTGTCTCTGTTTATGGATACCGATGGAGTAATGAGTGCCTGATGCGGTTCACAAGTAGCAGAGATTGGAGGGCTCAGATGTGCGTATACATGATGTCCCGCAATCTCGAGCTTCGTGGCTACACCTGAGGTTAGAGTGAAAGACTTGTGATGGCATGTGAAGAAGTGATATAAATGCCCTCGATTGTGGAGTATAAGATGAACGCGAGTCATGGAAAGGGACTCACTGGTTAGAGGAGCCTGAGAAGGTATCAATCGAAGGTGGATATGACCAAAGCAAGGACAATCAGATCCTTCTCCGGAATAGTATCCCCCTTGAAGTGGGATTCAGCGATGGATGCCAAGAGGTATAGAGGGTCCTAGGTAGTCGCCGAGAAAAAGGTTATGCAACCAATCGGGGCATCCTACAAGTAGGGACAACCTGATGCTCCTCCAAACACATATCATATTTGGTAGTTCACAAAATTGGTTCAAGCACTACAAAGCACAAGTTCATGTGTTGTGATGGTTGCTCACATCGTCTCTTAATTATGAGATCAAGGTGTTCAACCTGAGCAGTAAACGAGAAGCCACGAGGTGTGTTTCATTCCCATTGACGATGGTCAAATTAAACTCCCAACATCATAGTTAAAGGGCAAGATGAGCAACCACCACATCACACCTCGTAGTTAAATATTATCTTTAATATCAAATAAAAACAAAATCACGCGTGAACCAATTTTTACCTTTTCAATCGTAGAATTGTCCTTATAAAAATGAGAATTTATCTTTTCAAGAATTAAAGCCACCTATGAAACTGAATATATAAAGTCACCATATATCATTTACACACCAAAATAACTATCTACTCCTATGATGTACTACTTTTTTTCAATATATATTATCCATTGCTTATAAAAAAAAATCTTACTCCTAAGAAACTGAATTAGAACTATATTCTTTGGAATCTTGGCAACCTATTCGTTGTCAAACATTTAGCTTTTTCTATGTGCATTTTCAGCTACTTTGACTCATTGTCAATTAAGACCGACTACTTCATGTTGAATCTTATTTCCGTTGATGTCGTTAGTCATAAATTGGAAAAACTAGTATTGCTGGATAGTATTGTTAGTTATCTTGTTCCTCATCATTGTTTCTGATTCTATAAATGAAAAAGCCACGTCGTCATGGAAAAAAATCAATAATAAAGGGCGGGAAAGAACAATAAGATACTACGATTTGATTATATGCTATGGTGCGCAATATCCTAACACTCTTTGCTCTTCTTGTGTATTTGTTCAAATTTAACATACTGTAGTATCAAAGATTCAAAACTTGGAAAAGAAGAAATGGTCAACAAATAGGAGGATTTGATAGGTAAAGCGCCTTTTAGGTACACTACAAGAAAGTAATTTGTGCTTGAGGAGTACACTACAAGAAACACTAAATTTAGCATTTGCTTTGACGTTCATACTAATTTGTGTTCGTTTGTGTCGGTTAAACAACCACAAAGCCAACACAGAGTGTTGAAATTCATCAGTTGTGTTTCAGTCTAAAGTAGCGTCAACATGACCAACGCTAATTAGCATCAGCTCACTGACTATTAAAGTCAATTTGGTGTTAACTCAAATTTCACCAAGTCTTTGAAATAAGTCGAAGATGCAAAATGGTCGAAATCTTGGTGATATAAGGCTTACGAATTTGGGCCCATAAGTGCTCATTGTGCTCTCCATGTTTCTAAGTGATTAAGGATGAGGAAATGGCAAGGGTGTCAATGGATACAAAAATGACAATGGCTTCGAGAAAAATGGATTTCATGCCATAAATAAGTGATTATGGACACCTCAGTTCGCTTCAAGCAAGGGAACTTTTCTTCATATTGAACGATCCTCTACACTGATTAGCTTCGCTCCAAGCGAGCTATACTCGCTACGAGCAAACTGTACTGGCACATAAAACTTCTTCTCTATTTTGCGCTTGCTTCAAGCGAGTTTCAAGCCAATGTAACATTTCTTCTTTGTTTTTCACTTGCTTCAAGCAGCAGCGTGCCATCAAAACTTCAACTTTGATGTTTTCTCACGGTTCAATCCTTCTCCAAGTAGATCTTCATACCAATCTCATTCCTACATCAAAATATAGGGATTAGAACCACTAAAATACTTAATTGTGGGTAAAAATGATAAGTAAATAAATAACACATAAGTTAAATAAGTTCCCACAATAATATGAAAAAATACGCAAAATTGACACTTATTAGCCCCTAAGTTCCTTTTTTTTCATAATTTATTTTTCCTTCTAAGGTTGTTCCCTAATTAACCTCCCGTGGGTTCCTTGTTCATTTCCTCATTCCCAAATAAATTTCAGCCCTATTTTCCCCCAAAAATTTCATTGCATATCGCGTTCAACCTTCGCTCATACTTGCCCTCCATTGTCGTAAATTCTCTCAACGCTCAAGTTGCAACTTCCACAACCATCATTCAACCCTCGCTCAACCTTGCTGCCATTGGTGGTTGCGCTACGCCCTTGCTAGAGCCCCTTCCCTGGTCGCCAGCTCCTTTCGCCCTTTCTGTTGGAGTTCGATGTTGCCGCAATGTTCGAGTTCAACATCATCCCCTTGTTTCACTCTTGAGCAATTTCTTCTTTCTTTGTTAATTCTGCTTCTTTTTTTTTTAAATTCTGCTTGCCCTCCATTCTTTCAGCAATACCTTAAATGGGATTTTGCAAGTTACTATCAAGGAAAGGACCAACTAATCTATATCAGTTTGTTAACCTGAGAAAACTACTTTTCCTTTGTACCTAAAATCTTAACCACTTTTTGACTCCAAGTTCTCCACACACACATATATGCAATGTATGTGTGATCATTGACTTAACAATATATTGCATATATTTCCAAAGCGAGAAATCCATTCATATCGTTTTGACTAATTAAATCTAAGACCCGTTGATTGATTGCAATCCTGCACACTGCCTTTGGAGAAGGATTATGTGCTACACACCAAAGGAAAATGATCTAATCCTTGGTTTTCACATATTTGCTCATTTTAATTCTTGGACCGGGACTTACCTTAATTGACACGGCCACAACAATCTCACCTAGGACCAAAATAATGAAAACTAGCAACACATTATTACCTCTTTTGGGACATGATGGAGACGCCACTAGTGTTGGAAACTGGCATGATCATGAGCAAGGATAATGGGGTGAAAACATCAAAGCATGCAATATCAACACAAATGTGTATGGGTCTTAGAAGAATCTGGTGTTAAAATTGCTCAATGTTGTTAAATTTTAGGGAATGTTTTTGGGTGCCTTACTTTCCTTATAGGTAAGAGCACTTGTTCTTCTTAGCAAAGAATTATCGAAATGTTTTCCTTACACGGAAACATGCTTGCATTATTAACATCGCCATATTGCAAGTGGCTTTCCTTAGCAACTTGATGTGGACACTCGGAACTCAATAGCAAGTACACATGCACTTTTTTCCGTCAAAGTACAAGTATCCTTACGGAATTAATCATTTTATATTTGAACTAGAAAGATTCACATTCACATTTTAATTGGAGATATCACTAACAATGAAGTTTTTTCATATACAATTTTCAAACTCAAGACCTAATTAGTTTAGAAGAATCAAACATTTAACGAATTAACCATTAATATAATTGATACACTTACACTCTTAGCTAGCTCCAATGAAAATACTTGAAGATACAAACAATGCAGATATCCAACAAAATTTCATTTTCTCTCTATTTCCTTATACACAAATCTTCGTGCCACGTAGGGATGGAAGTATGTCAGACTACCGACAAAGGCCTATGGCCTACATCAGGCTCAGGTAAGACCATACCAAATTAATAAATAGGGAGGGTCAGGCTTGAGTTAAAAAAAAAATTAGGCTTAGGCTTAAAAAAAACCGTTCTCAGCCTAATACACCAGCTTATTTTAATAAATAGAAATAATTTAATTATATCTATTACTTTTTACATTGGATTTCAAAAATTATATCTTTATTGACTTATTTATATTTTAAAAAATGTTAGACTATGTAAGAATTTAACCATATAAACCTTCAGAAATGGACCAATAGTCTTTTTTTTGCTACATCAGAAAATTAACAACAGAAAAATGAAAAACTAGGGCATTCCCAAGAGATCCCTCAAAATGAGGATCTCTAAATCCGATGGCGGAGTCTCCAAAAGACACAGGTTCATGGACGGAGAGGAAGCACCCTTCTTGGCTAACTAGTCAGCTGGAAGATTATAATCTCTACTGATAGCACAAAAGGCCACATTCCACCTTATAACCCTCAGTTCACGAATTTCACTAAGGATAATGAAGAAGTGGTTGCTGCCCTCATCCTCCAATGCCCGCAACAGGTCACAGATGTCGACATTGCAAATGACATCTTTGAACCCTCGATCCCAGGCTATCTGCAATCCAAACTTGAGAGCCCTTGCTTCTGGCAGCAGCACACTACCACATGCAAAAAAAAAACTATGGAAACCACATATCCAATCCCCCTTTGAATCGCGAAGCAAAACTCCAGAACCCATGTGCCTGGTCGCGAAATTAAAGCTACCGATGGTCTATTTACTTTGACTTAGACAATATGATATAGTAATTTTAATATATTTTAGCTTGTTAGCATAAGTTTATTGACATGTTTACAAATAAATTTGTATGTTTACTCAAATCTCTTATTATAAAGCAAACATTTACAATTTTAAATAGACTACCAGGTCAGGCTAGACTTTTAAAGGATCAGACTCAAGTCTAAAAGAAAGTCTATGGCAGGTAACAGACCATGCTCAGACCTTGAATTTTATAAGTAGCTCAGATCTATTTAAGCAATTCCCAACCTATTTCCACCTCTACTATCGCTCGACATACGTTTGACATACACGTTTAGTCTTTCGACCTTCATTAGACATGAAGTGTGTAAGTTTTGCGAGAGTTTTCAATCTCCGCCAATTAAACACACAAATTTATAGGAGTCCCTTTAACGTTTCAAAACCTTTAGAATCTATTTTTTAATACTTTGCGGATTATGATAGTGAGAAATAGCCACAATCTGTATATGTCGCTCTACTCATATATCTAAGAAATATTAGTATTTGACCCTCAAAAAAAAAGAAATATTAGTATTTCATATACATCACATCAATTGCTTCTTTCTCATTTAATATATTATACTTGTAAGTGCCCGTTGGATGTTTGAAGAATGAGAATACCCATCATCATTTTCCAAATCAATATTTTGGGGGCCATATAAATGGGGCCTCGGTTACCCATTCTGTGCTTACTTTCAACTTCCATTTTGTAAACCACAACACATTAATTGCTCAAACAGGCTTTTCTTTTTTGAGCCAATTTATTGCGAATCACTCATTGATATTTTCGGTCCCTATGTTATTTCATTCCACAAGACATTAGAATTATGCAAATGCATGATAAACGAATCAATGCATTACCATTCTAGTTCTAGGGTACAAAACTAAAGTTCTCTCCAATCAATTGCTGAAAAAGGAAAGTTCAGTGGCTTTACAGGAGTAGAAAGTAGCAAAAGCATATATGAATATGAATTGTCAAGAATCAAACCAGTGAAATCATTCCTTCAAAGACATGGCTTGTGAAAAATGTCAGATCAAGCGTTGATTTACAGATAATTACATGTAACTAATTTTATGGGCTCTTTTCTTATATTTTTATGTGTTTGGATTCACCACTAATTCTTCCTAAAAATCACTTTTGATCATCTGAATCAATTTTTCTCAAATTGTGTCAAAATTTATCGAGTATCCAAACATGTAGTTCAGATATCACCGGGAAAGAAACCGATTTGCCGTCGATCTAAAGGGACACGTGGAGCTGACGAAGCCATCGACGAGGTGCAGGTACGTGTTCAAATCATGACACGTGGCGACGTTGACACCCCTGAGGTACGGAGAATTCCTACTACAAAGGCGAAGCTCCTCCCCAACCTCAGAGTAAACCCACTGCGCCTCCTCCACTCGCTTCCGAATCCACCTTGGAAACCGTGCCACGTGGATCCCCTCACTCTCTGCCACATCACCCTTCCTCCCGTCCACGTCATCATCAAACACAAACCCAGGCAACTTCGTTATAACATCATCCGAATTCACAATCCGCAACACCTTTGTCCCTTGCTCCTCAAGCCTCAACCGGAAGCTCCGGTTACCAACCCGTGGGCCACCAAATGAAATCACCGTCACAGGCGGTGGCCGGTTGAAAAACGTCCTCACATCATACGCCGTTAAAGTCGCTAACGCCGCCCCCAAACTGTGCCCCGTCACCGTTAAACTCAACGGCTCGTCACCGTACGTTTGAAGCACACGCGCCACCTCTTCCTTCACCATCTCTTGCAATGAACAATTCGAATCTGTTTTTGAAGTGTAGAGGCTCAAGAAACCACTCTCCACCATGGGGATATTTTCATCAAATTGGTAACCGTTTTTCTTCTTCTCTTCATTGTTTTTCATGCTGCATGGTAAATGCGTGAGCGTGGCGTGAAGATTCTCAAGCCATTCTAAGCAAGTGGTGGTTCCTCGGAAGGCGATGACAATGTCCCTCCTTCCGAGCCGTTTGATCTCTTCCTTGTCGTCGCAGACCGCTACATACCCGACGTAGCTGGACTGCACCGCATTGACCCAGCGCGGCGCCTTGTCAATCCAACCAGGCAATTGGATCGACGAGGTGGCGCGCAGGTGTTTGGTTACCTTGTAGCCAGTTTTCGGCAAATGGCATTGTTCGAAGAGTGTGCTTTTGGTGTACTTGCAGGTGGCGTAGTCCGGGGAGGAAGGGTTGGGGTTGAAGGATTTGTAGGCCGCTTCGACGAAGTGGCCGTAGCGGAGGATCTCGGAACGGAGGTTGTCGTCCAGGGGGTCTAGTAGGCCGTTCCAGTTGCTCATTCCTTGGTATTCCTTCCATTTTTTGCCTACTTTTTCGGATAATGGGGGTGGAGTTGATTTTAACGGTGAGAGGTTTGGTATTTTGATGGTGTTGATGTGGGACTTGGAGTGTTGGGTGAGGGGGATGCATTGTGGTTTGAGGGTGAGAGTTGAGGAAATGAGAGTTGGAGTGTGGTTTAGGGGTCTCATTGTGGAGAGTCTCATTGTGGAGTGAGGGTGTTGAGACTCAGTAGCACTGAGTGAGAGGAAGTGGAATGAGAGAAGTTGGGTATGTGTGTTTTGAGTGAGCAATTGGGAGGGAAATATATAATTGACAAAAGTGTTTACTGTTTGAAAACTAAAGGAATAAAAGAAAATTTAGACACTCTAGTGTATTGTGTGTTTGGTGTCTCACTGTGGAGTGAGGGTGTTGAGTAGCACTGAGTAAGAGGATGGAACGAGAGAAGTTGGGTATGTGTGTTTTTAGTGAGCAGTTAATTGGGATATACGCTTATAATATATATATATATGTATATGTGTATGTGTATGTGACAAAATGAAAATGTATAAAGAGTAGCTTAAGTGGTAAGAGCGGGTAAATATAAGAGTTAAGGAGCAGGAGGTTTGAAATCAATTATGTGGGGAGCTAAGAGCATTTTTTGCAGTTCATATAATCTACAATTTTATAACTAGATTAATTGGTACATTGTCTTACATACACTTTTTTTATTAATAAAATGACACTCAAACATAGAGCACTTTATTTCCATCTCATTTTAACTTACTTTTATCATTATTTATAAAAATTAATCTTTTTTGGAATCAATTATCACGATTGCTAAACTATACAATTGTGAATGAATTATAAGAACCACATTAAATTGATAAGAAAGGATTGAGCAAATTATCAGTGAAAAAACTCACTCGCTCATTGCCTTAGGATTTTATGGAGAATGTATATAGATGATGTACAAATCACATAAGCTCTTAATTAGTCAAAGGTAGCTTATCCAAAAAAAAAATTAATCAAAGGTTTTTGGTAAACTTCCAAACCTCATCATAAGCCGTTAAATCGTGAAGAATCTCGTATTTCACTCTGCTACTCCAATAACAATATTGATCTAGACACACATATAATAACGTATTCATCTTCATTGCTTATTTCTTTTCATCATTATTTTCCTTAATTACATTTTTCTCTCTTTCCTTATTTATATTTTTTCCATTTGAAAATAGAAATGGTGCATAAACAGCATTTACCATGAAGAGTGGGTCGTCTTTATGAGTGCTGGTTTGGCTAGAGAGAGAAAGTGCATGTGTGCGTGTGTCATGGTACGTGGAAATATGTTTATTGGTGATTTGTTTTATTATTTCGAGAATACCTGATAGATCTTCCTACGTAGAGCCATCTGTGTGTCGACACGTGTACAAGCCTCCAGCTTTTTGCGCTATATAAAAGCTTTAAAATATACTACATTTTTTAAGATCATCTATTTATTTTCTTTCTTTTTTTTTTGGTCAACATTTCATTTTCTTTCTAAAGTAGTATTTAAATTATCTTCTATTTATTATGTTAGTCCTGCCTAGACATTTCAGGAGTTCACAACTTCACATCAACTATATATATTATATAGTCTTTAGGGAGTTTTAAAATAAAATAAAAATACTATAGTCTATATAGCGCAGCTCGGGTAATACACGGTTGCGTGGAGAAATAATTAAATTTAATTTCCATCTAAAAAGGTATACATGAAATTGAGAATTACTTGACATTTTCTTACAAATTCATTTTTCTCGTGCTACACTTACTGAATTAAGATAGATTTAAAGTATATATAAATTATTTAATAACTATTTTTTATTTGCTTGAAGAATGAAGTGTGTGTCTAAGAAGGGATTTTTTTTTTTTGTTACAGGAGGAAAATTAACGACAAAGAAAAACTAACTCAAAGCATCGAGATAAAGCGACGCCGAAACAAATGATGGTGGCATTTTCCACACTTGCAAAGGCGATCCAACTTTAGCTGCTTCCCGTGCTAGAGTATCAGCCGTGTTATTCTTCTCCCGCGTTACTTGAACCAACGTACAGCTCTGGAAATTCCCCATCAGATCTTTCACCCTCTGAATATCTTCCTGATCCTAGAATGTGCTCATATTCCCTCCTGGTGGAAGAACACTAACGAAATTAGCACAATCAGATGCGCATATCACTTCTCTCAAGTCAAGCTCCATAGCATGCTTCAAAGCTAGTTCCATTGCCCGGATTTCAGCCAGAAACGCGCTGCCTTGCCCATCGCTCAAAGAAACTGCAGAAACCCACCGCTCTGTGTTGTCCCACACCACTGTCCAATTAAGAAGGAATTAATTGAATTGAATGCTATATAATAATTTTCCAAGAAATTAAATCAGATTAATTAATAAATATTATATATATATTCAATTTTTGGAGTTAAATTATGGCCTAATTGGTGGATGGATATATATGCAGACAGAATATGATAGTGCAATCATATCCTACTCTAATTTATTGTTTGTTGCACCAGTAAAATAGCATAATCTAATCATGTCTCTTATCATATTTTATTCATCATGTGTAAAAGTTATCCTGAGGGAGATAGAATTATCCTGACAGGATAGAATAACAATTTTCTATTATTTTTGGTACCCTAACCCTAAATTAAATTATTTCATTATTTATATTTCATATAATTTATAAGAATATTAATTAATAAATATAAAAAATTATATTAATTTTCGTAATATACTAATTTTATTATTTATCAATTACAAGCTGTTATTGCTAAGCTAAAATTATTTAGTTACTCATTAATTTACTTAAAATGAATTAATTTATTGATGGTGAAAATATTGAATTTACTCATTTTTTTTCGAAAGCGAAAGATATATTGATAAAATCGAAAAGAACAACAAAAGAGCAACCATCTCATGAAAGAGAGTGGTTGCTCACCCTCATTGAAAACAGTAGAGAACAGAGCAATAACTCTATCAAAAAATCACTAAACAACTCCCACAACAAGGGCCCAAGCCAGGGGCGGAACTACTTGAGGGCAGAGGGGGGCCTTGGCCCTCTCAAACCTCTAGAATTTTTTTTGAAAAAATTAAGTACATATAAATACATTTTTGTTGCAGTTAACAATTATATAAAATAACGACGGCCATATTCAAAAATGTGTGCTGTGTCCCAGTGGCAATTTTAGCTGCATATCTATAGGAGAACAAGGGATCAAACCAGCCTAAGGACTACTTTTTGTCTATACCCACTTTTTTTTTTTTGATGAATTGGCACTTATTTTTGTTTATGAAATTACCATTGATTTTGATTATTAGGATGTCTAAGACAATAGCTCAAAGTGAACATCAATGCTATTGTCCAAAAGAAACTAGCGGAATTACCCGTGCAATGCACGGGTTACTTTACTATATAGTAATGTATAATATTATATTTATGAAATTTTGTATAACTTTATATTATATATATATATAAAATGTTTGTCAGAATATATATATATATATATATAGATATAGAGTTGATTATTGAATAAATTTTATATATTAATGTTTTCTAAACAATTAAGAGATGTTAATGTCAATTGAGAAAAATCTTTTAGATGACAATTTTACATAAGATCATATTTCATATTCATTTTGCTTTCTATTCTAGAACTCTCAAGTATATTTTTCCTTCATATGTTTGCAATTGGCCTAATTCATCACTCCTTTATTAAAATAAGACATCTTATGTCTTCCCTTGAACTGGCCTCACTACCTGCCCATCCTCAATATATTTTGCAACATTTGACTGAGTGTCTCGTATACTCATTCCCTTGCTTCCCAAATGATTGAGAAAAATACCAAAGCAAAGTTAAATTAGAGAAGATAGAAGAAAAGAACTCCACATAAAGTAGAAGAAAATTAGCAAATCATGCACAATTTTAAGGAAATTATCGTTGACAAAGTCATGCATGACCGGTTAAAAAAAATAAGAAAATGGGAAATAGAAATCATGAAGAAGAAGATAACACACGATATATCATGGAAAAGTGAAGAGAAGAAGTGCATGCATGCCTGCGCAAATGATGAATGTCTCTGGAGAAGTAGAATCCTCGGAGGAAAAAAAATCAGGGGAAGATTAGATGAAATCATGGAGAAAAGATAGCACAATTTTTTTGGTACATCGGAAAGATAAATTGCACCCGCAAGGAATCGATCCCTAGACCTCTCCCAACCCAACCCTATGTCCCTCAGCTCCTACCACTTGAGCTATCCTACGGGGACAAAGATAACACAATTAATTATAGTAGGGAAAAGAGAAGAGGAGAATAACTTTAAATGATAGAATACATTATCTCATGGGTAAAGAGATTAAAAGTAGTGTACAATGCACCAAGTGAAATTGAAAAAAATATAAGGATTGAGTGTTATTTTTCCATAGAAAAGGAGAAGAGGAGGAGAAAAAAGTGTGTGTGGTAGAAAATGACGTGAAAGTCTCTATCTATATAGTGAATTTGTGTTGTAAACGTGTATAGAATTGAAGATTCATGATTGTTGAGATTTCTCTAGTTCCAAATTATATGTTTTGAATTGAAATTGAAATTTCGGAATTTTTGTGAAATTTGAGAGCCAACCACTATGATTCATGTTATGAGAGAAAAGAATGTTGAAAACGTGAATATGAGAAAATGAATATATTGCAAAACATAAAAAAGAGAAAACTGACAAAATAATCACATGAGAATAATCCTAATTGATTGCGAACATAATATTTATATGACAAATTTGTGGAATATTTCATTTCTTGGAGAAAAATTTCCAGAATATGCTCTAGATTTTTGAAGAGAAATAGAATAATAAGGATCGCTAATGGAAAAAACCTTGGGAATTTGTTTAGTAATGATGTGTGTCTAAAATATAAATTATTTGTTTGATTTGTAGAAGTCTTAGCAAAAAAAAAAGCAAAATTTTTAAAAAATTGATTTTTTTCATTTTTGAATTTGGAAAGGTAATTAATTATATTCATTAACTTTAGGTATTAATTAGAGTCATTAATAACTATTATAAGGGATAAAATGTTTAATATAGATTAAAATTTCGGAAAAATAAATCAAACTTAATAAAAACATGATGCTTATTTTATGATTTACCAAAAAAATCATGATGCTGGAAAAAAATATTTATTTGATTTGAAAACATTCATTTTCTCATCTTACTCATTCTACAACCAATTATTAATTAGATTTTCAACAATTATTATAATTAAGAAAGTTCAAATTTCAAATGTAAAATTAATATGATATTTCCTTCCAATATATTTTTAAAAACGTGTTAAAGACATAAATTATAGGTTAGAAAATAATGATATTTTAAATTAAAAGTTTCAATATTTATTATCAACACTGCTGTTGGAGTTGCACATACAAAGGATTCCAATTTTTGGTGTGTATCATATTTTTGAATTTGTAATAAAAAATTAATGTTAGATTTATTTTTAAAATAATTTCAAGTTATTTTTATATTTAAAATTAAAAAAAAAGAGATTCGTAATAATACTTGAATTGTTACAAACTTTCATAAATATAACATTTAAAAATATACATTCAAGTGTATCATATGAAATAAGGAATTATTAATAATAAATGAAATTAAATAGGGTGAGAGATGAAATATGTTGTAACAAAAAAAGTGGGATGTCTTTTTTTTTTTCTTGGAGGGAAAATGAATTATTTAAGAAGGGACATGTGGCATAGGCTTCTAGAAGGAAACATTATTTTCATATATATATATATATAGAAGGGTGACTTTGAAATTTTACTCCACCGCTAACGCATAGACATTTTTTTTTACACTTGAAACTTTTTTTGTTATATATATTGCTATTAAGAATATTTTAATTTATGTATTAAAATTGGGTCCCAACCTGCCCAATAACTGACAACAATTTTTATGTGTTAAAATTTTACTTTGGTCCCCCAAACTTTCTTTTCTGGTTCCGCCACTGGCCCAAGCTCCCTATACAGTAAAATACTCGCCATAACTACTTGGTTAAATTAAATTATCATTATCACTTGCTACTACTTGGTTAACATTATTTTCTATTAATATTTTAATAAAATAAATAATATTATTATTCAATAGTAGTGAAATAGACTACTCACATATAAATATTATTTATTTATATAGACTAATTTTATATTATCAGTTATTATTATTTAAAATTATTTCTTTAATTATATAATAATTTATATTTAAATATAAAGTGCTTTTGAAAAAATAATAATATTAAAAAAAATTCATCTCTTGTCACTACTAAGTTAAAACCAATTTGTTCAATATATAGTTTTTATTTTGATTAAAATAGGCTCCTTTTGGGGAAAATTTAAAATATGCTAATTAATGAAAAAACTTAACTTAATTTTAGTTAGTTATAAAAATGCTCATTTATAAAAATATAAAAAAAAATTAAATTTAATAGAATAATCACTTTAAAAAATTAATTATGTATTTTTTATTCAAAGGAAAATTCAATATATTTTTTATTGTTTATATCATTATCTTGTTCATCTCAAACACATGACAAAATAAGAGTCTATCATACTATTATCCTATGATTTCCAACTCTATCTTATCCTGCTCTTATATCTCCATCTTGATCACTAAACATGTCTTGTATATAAGGACAAATTTTGGAATTTAACCTAGCTAGTTTCCCATTCCATTTTTCTATTCGATAATTTGACCGTCAAACTTTGTATTTTCAAATATCCAATTATTTACTATATGCGCATCTTATGTTTCCACATTATTTAAAAAAAACAAACAAATAAACTTTGATGGTTAAGCTACATCTCATCATTTGTTCCAAAATCAAAAAAATTATTGTGTTTAATAAAATCGAGATACAAATCTTTTCAACAATGGATTTAGTGCAAGACAAAGAGTGAAAAGTAAAATTTTCACAACAAATGAAATCAAAAACCAAACCAAAACCATTCAAAAACAAAAAAAATATCCAAAATAATATCTCCCAACAAAGGACCTAATCTTAAAACTGTTAAGGTTGAAGAACAGCAAAAGCCTTAGCTTCAGGCGCAACAACAACAATTCCATAACCAACTCCCATCCAACAAAAACCACGCGCATGTTCTTCCTTGAATGGACCAGTCTCCCATACAACAAGATCAGAGCAAGACTCGTTGCCATATATCACAACCTAGAAATCCATGGCTGAAACACCACTCAAAGACCCTAAACCATGCATCTTCAACTTGTACAATAGAGTCAAATGAACCCTGGAATTCCATTTCCGCTTACTCGCCATCTTCGAGCCCACCACCAAGACCAACAATTTCAGCATCATCCTCTTCCTCCATCATGTGTACCTTCAATCAAATTGAAACAAGAAACTCAAATTAAAAATAAAACAAAAAAAATCAAAAAAATCAAAAGGAATAAAGGATCCATAAAGGGAGAAAAGAGCAGGATTAATCATGTGGTATTCGAATGCGCTATACGGATGTTGGGTGAGGAAGAGGGGTGACAACAACGAAGAGTAGGAGGGAGACTCATATGATTCCATTTGGGAAGTTTGTGAGCAGAACTTCCTGCCAATAGTTCAACGAACAATCGGAGAAACGTCGAGGCAACCAAAAGAGACGACGAGGAAGATCATATCGACGAAGGAGATCCACTATGTCCATGCGAGGAACCACGCCTAGGAGAAGCCATCTCAAGAAGTGGGAATAAGAACATATAATAAACCTGGGGAGTAGACCAGCGCCCGACGGTGATGCCAACCAGAACATGGCTTGGTAGTTAAAAAGGGGAAACCCTTGATAATGGCTAATACAGCAGCGACGCCAGAAGACCGTCGTGCGCCATTGCGTCAAGCAATGAGTGATCTTGGTTCCATTGTTGAGAACAATAGAGGCACGAACTTGGCTCACCATCGTTGACCACATTGATCTAGTTGGAGAGGCTCTGGTGTCACTACTGCAACCGTTGAAGAAGATCAGAGAAGAGGCTGACATGGAGGCGTTATGGAAGGATTGACCTATCCAATGCACAAAATATGCGAAGCAAGAAACCAAATTTAAGCGGTGAGTGAATCTCTAAATAGAAACACGACACGAGCAAGAGGGTGAACCAAGGGTTGCACAACTCCTAAACAACAGCTCGGAGTGGAGCGACGGTGAGAAATGATGTTGGGCTACAAAGGTATAAATGCTAAGGTGGAAAGAGGATCCTTCCTGCATGCCCTAGGAGAGCACAAAGTGAGACTTGCTTTCCTTACAAGATAATCGTCGTCTTATCATAATATATATATGTAGGATGAAGTACTTATTTTCAAGAAGCATTTTTCTGTAACCAATTATTTATTGGGAAAAAATGCCTCACGCTATAAAGAAATAAAAACATGAGAATAATCACAACACAAGCATATAATGTGAAAAACTCCAAGATCGTAGAAAATCACGATCGTTATTCAAACTGATAACCAGAGAATAAACATTTTATATGTGAAAGTTGTACCAATACATATGCCCCACTCTGAACCACCCTAACCCCATGCACCTAGTACTACACATTCTCCTAAGAAAATACTTCAACTACATCTCACCGCACTCTAAAAGAAGGATATAAGAGATACTATTGCAAAAATAAAATCAAGAGTAGTAGTTATGTATGCCTAAGTGTATGGGTGGAAACCAAAGCTATGTAAGCTGCAACGAGAAAGATGGAAGCGGTTAAATTTTCTCAGAGCGGCTACCATTGAATTTATGGCTTCAGCTAACAACCGCTACAATAGTTATTCTTTTATATCCTTTTCCATGAATCCCAGAGTTTCCCATTTATAAAACATTTGACATAATCCAACATCAAAAAAGTTTTTTTTAACATAACATTAACCAAATATAACAATATACAAACATTCATTTAATTCACTTATTTTATTTTCATCATACAAAAACACTCATTTATAAGGGATGATTCATTTTTATAAGCAACAATACTTTATATTTTCCATAAGGAGTACAAGGGGTATAACTCGAGTCCATATACAAAATTTGTATCCTTACAACACCATTATCCATGTAACAGCAAGGGAAAAAGACTTATGGATCAAAACTTTAAATCTCGTCCCAATATAGCATCATCACTACCTTGTTATTGAAAGCTGCTTGTCCATGGCCTATTGGGATGACCCCGGGAAGTACCTAGGTCTCCCTTCAATATGGGGAAGATAAAAAACTAAAGCGTTGGAATGGATTCTGGAGAGAATTAAAGGGAAAGTGGAGGGATGGAAGGAACCCTACTGGAATCATGCTGGGAAAGAGGTATTAATCAAAGTTGTAATTCAAGCCATGCCTTCCTATGCTATGGCAATGATCTTGTTCCCAAAGAGTTTATGTAAAACTCCCAATTCGATGGTTGCTCGCTTTTGGTGGAGGAGTCGAGGGAAGGAGAAAGAAATCCACTAGTGTAGTAAAGAGAAAATTTATGTTAGCAAGAGTAGTGGAGGTTTGGGTTTTAGAGACTTCATACAACAAAATATGTCTTATTTAGGGAAACAAGCATGGCGGCTATACAACCAACCAAATACCTTGTGGGGAATTTTTTTGAAAGCAATATACTTCCCAAATACAGAGTTCATGAAAATACAAAAAAAGAAGAATAGCTCGTAGATCTGGTCTAGTATCATAAATGGAAGGGACTTTCTTCTTAGGAAAGCAAGATGGTCAGCGGGCAATAGATCTGCTATCAACATTTGGAATCATAATTGGATAGCTATTGGAGCAAACCTAAAACCATTCAAAACTGGTGCCTACACAAAGGTAGAAGATATAATTGATCACTCTTCAAAGTGTTGAAACACACGCAGATTACTAAGGCTTTTTCCAGGGGAAGTAGTGAGAGATATCCTACAAACTCCCATGAGCACCACAGAGGACAGTGGTAAGTTGTATTGGCCGTATAACAATTATGGTGACTACACCATCAGATTGGGCTATCACGCAACCAAGGAAGATGGTACGCAGACCACTAAGGGACCCTTTACCTCTGTTACTATGCCAAAGGAATTATGGGACTCCATCAGGAAGGCAGAAACACCCTAGAAAGTGAAAATGTTCTTGTGGAAGGCTTGTCACAACTTACTAGCATTAAAGGAGAATATGTTCAAGAGAAGATTGATGCAGAACCCTATCTGCCCCATATGTGGCCAAGCCCCAGAAACCACGGAGCATGTATTCCTCCATTTCCTTGGGACCATACCCATTAGTTTGGGTCTCAGCTTCAACGGATCCAAGAATACAGCAGACAATGAGAATTGACAATTGGCTACTTGAGAAATTATTTCCCTTACGGAACAATTCATATATACTCAAGCAGATTTTATCCTCAATCAGTGCAATCCTTTGGCATATATTGAAGGGAAGAAATGAGTGGGTATTCCAAGGAATCAAGCCGGATCCACTGAACACGCTTAGGAGAGCACATATCTTCTTAACAGAATACTTCCCCGCAGGAACATAGCATATAGAGAACATGAAGGCTCTGGGAGAAACATACATACCTTCTGGCAATCACCACCGCTGGGCATCACCAAAATCAACACAGGTGCAAGGTGGTGCCAAGGATCCCTCAATCATAGCATTGCGGTGATTGCAAGAGATCATCAAGGACAACCTCTAACTGGATCTGCTAAGCTCATTCAGGCTCCTTCCCCTCTTGCAGTGGAGGCATTAACACTGAGAGAAGCTGCAACTATGGCTCATAACTTCCAGTGGATGCATGTGCTTTTTGAAACATACAACAAGACCTTAATTGAAGCATGCAAGGGCAGCAAGGAAGTCAGAGAAATCCACAACATCATTAGGGACATCAGGGAACTCACAAAAAAACATGACTTGGAAGAGATCCATTTGGGCCCCAAGATCCTGTAATGAAATAGCTCACAACATAGCATATTTGTCCAAGAAAAGGGAACTTCATTGCAATTGGTTTTTCCAACTCCCGCCAGTAGTGAGAAGAGCCCTGGTAAGGGATGTCATGCTCGCGCAGGATGCGGGGTCGACTGGAAACAATTTCCAGTTCCCCGTGAATTAGTGACAATAGGTTGGTAAGGAAGCAGTGCCCCATTGACTCTGCCTTGGTTGCATATTTGAACCTGTGTAGATGCATGTGGAATTGTTTTTTCTCTAGAGCTTTATCACTTAGAGTAACGAATTCTATTAGGAACTACGAGGGGCAGTTGGTTTTGTCTTTCTAGACTTTATTTTAGTTAAAGACTAGGACCTGTTATTGTATGCTTATTAGCCACTTTGACCAGCGTAAACTGGGGTTGTTTCTCTAGCTCTTGTGTAAGGGCTCAATGCCTCTTTTGGGCTTATCGCCTGCTTTGAATGAATGAAAAGTAATTCGTTGACAAAAAAAAGATGTTTGTCCCTAAACCGAAGACGTAGACATCCAGAAGAAGTAAGGTTCATTGTTCATGAACCCTATTTTTATCGATACATCAAAAAATAAATAAAACAAAGAAAAGTTAAACCATGTCGAGAGAGTCTCTCAACAAAAGGATCTCCAAGTTATAGCATGGTTCATCCATGATTCGAAACTCTGTAACCAAGAAAGCCGCCTTTGCAATGAAACAGTATATGTTATATAAATCATTACACTAGGATATAATTTACGTACACAACATTACTCATCTCAGATTCTTGCTTCTTAAATTTTCTCCAATTAAACCATGGGTAAATGACTACCTTACTATATTTCAGTTATTTGATTTTACAAAAAAAAAAAAAAGATTTTACATGGGGTTTTATTTTATCCTCCACTATTGCCAGATAGATACCTTATGTCATAAAGCTAAAAGGTATAGACGCATACCATTTCTTTACTACTCCTCCATATATGTAGTGGGGGGTAATTAATGTGGGAAAACTGTCATTGAAGAGAAGCACTTTATGCACAACTTATTATGGTCCACTCCCTTTTTTCATTAAGAGCTTCTTAATGTTGGAAATCAGGTACCGTCAAAAAGCTTGGAATGATTGGGGTTGGTAGGTCATCATGGATTAAGATTTTCTCAAATGAATTTGACAATGTTATTTAAAACAGTGTGTGTTTATTTCTCTCTTCATAAATATTTAAAAAATTTATATATTTAATATTGAAATCATATATAGTACATGCACTACTCTTCATATTCTCGGCATCCCATGCATCCAAATCTCCCCAACGATTTTACACTATAAATTGGCAAAATAAGGTATCACAAGGACAGTTTTGTTGATTGGTAGGTACTTCACCTTGAAATTGACCCTAATTTGTACAATCGTTTGGTGGGTGGATCATGCTAAAAAAAACTGATTCAATATTGATGAATTATATTTTTATTTTTATTTTAATAGATTTACAATCTATTTAATTTCGTTTTAAAAAAAAATCTATTTCTTGTGCTTTTAAAATCAATTTGCAAAACAAATCTTATAATTTGCAAGTTGAAGCGTTTGTTTTCTTTGTTAGGGAAGAATGTGTTCTTACAAGAATGTGTTCTTTCAAAATTTTAGACATCCCGTAGCCCAACAATGGTACAAAGCTCTTTGATTTGAAGGTGCATAATGGTCCAGCTGATTGGCTTGCTCGTCATGGTGCTTTCTCTAAAGTTGCGGGTGTCAAGGACATTGTTGCTGCTCCCCCAGAGTTGGAGTATTTCCTGTTAAGGATAGACTAGCCATGCGCTAGTCCCCCTGCTTTCTTTCTTTTGTTTTTTCGCTTTTGTTAATTTTTCGATGTACCAAAAAGGAAAACTTAAATTGAACCTATTGCAAATAAAAAAAAATCAAAGGACTCATTGGAAAGATTTTTTCAATAGGAATTTAATTATATTCTTTTGGCTTATTAGCACTTTTGGTCCCCCAAGTTTGTAAATTGTGCAAATGGAGTCCCTAAAGTTTAAAAATAGCATTTCGCTACCCTAACGTTTGGCTCCGTCAACACTTTTGGTCCCCCAACAGTTTTCCGTCCAAAAACTAACGGTTCTGAGGGTAAATGTGTAATTAAACAAAATAATAATAATAATTAAAATATTTAAAACTTTAAGAACCCAGAAAATTATCCCACTCTTCATCTCCCTCATCAACTTCATCACTTTGCCCAGAAAACTCATAAAAAAATATTTTCCTCTCCTAAACAGCTTCATCTTCTCCAATTTTTTCCTAGAAAATTAATATTTTTCAAACTCAACAATATTTTCCTATCCTAACCATCTTCATCTTCTCCAATTTGAACAGATCACTCTTTCAACCAAAAGAAATCACATTACCAATCTGGCCACAAATTCAAGATCCGAACTTTACAATTGCCCTCTTCAATTCTCCAAAATTAAATCAAAAAATTGAAAAATGGAGAGGGGATGTCCTATTTTGTTTTGCATTCTATATGTATGAGAGGGAATTGCTTTCTTTCTGAGGCTAAAATGTAGAACCTGTGGAATTTACATTTGAAGAACGGAGAACACAAAAAGAAGAACAAAAACTTGACAAAAAGCCTAAAATACAACACATTAGAATCGATTTTCTCCACTTCAGCATAAGAGTTTCATGGGTAACTTGTTTCCCTCTCCTCTTATAGTTTCATTGGTCTGAAGTACGGTTGGGAGGCGATCGCAGAGATCACCGAAGTGGGACTGGATCTTGCAGGGGTCGATGGGATGTCCCTGGGCGTCGACGCCGGGAGTGACGATGTCGGGGCGCTGGTATATGTTTGATAGAAGTAGCGTCGGGCTTATGCTCGGCTGGGTGTGCAGCCTCGAGCACCGACCGTCGTGCGCGCCGATCTTTAAGAAGAAGGGGCTGTTTTGGGTTGGGAGAAGCCGAGGTACGAGAATGAGGGATTCAAGGTTGTAGATTCAGAGAAAAAGGGATTCAACGGTTGTGGGTTCAGACGACGGGATCCGACGGTCATGTTGGTTTAGAGAGGAGACTCGGCGGTGGTGGAGGTTGGGATTTGAAGGGATTGGGATGGCAGAAGAAGAAAAGTGGAGATCGGGAAGAGAGAGAGAGCAGATGAAGATGAAGAAGATTGTTATTTGTAAACGAGAAGAAGATGATGTTTTTTATTTTTTTTATGAATTTTGTCAATTAAAATTTTATTAAAAATTCCACGTCAGCAAAAGACGTTAGTTTTTGGACGGAAAACTGTTGGGGGACCAAAAGTGTTGACGGAGCCAAACGTCGGGGCAGTGAAATGCTATTTTTAAATTTTAGGGACTCCGTTTGCACAATTTACAAACTTGGGGGACCAAAAGTGCTAATAAGCCTATTCTTTTTTAAGAGTCAAGGGGCTAAAAACATCTTTAAGTCAAATGAAGAAAAAATTTAGTGTTTTTATTTTCTTCCATTTTCATTCATACTGAACAAAACTCATCATTATTTACTTTTTTTTTTTTACTTTCACTTTTTTTCTTCCTATATACTTTATGTTGTCTCACTTTTTTCCCAGATCAAAGTGACTGCCAGCAACTTGAACCTATGTTTGGTTGGAGGGAGAGGAAAGGAAAGGAAAGGAAAACACGGAAATCGAGGAGTGAACTTGGACTAGTCCAAGTTCACTCCTCGATTTCCGTGTTTTCCTTTCCTTTCCTTTCCTCTCCCTCCAACCAAACATAGCCGAAGAATAAGTTATTGTATCATAGTTACCGGTTTACATGATTCATCAAAATATCAGATATTCATACAACTGAAATCACTTTGTGCCATTTGCAATATACAATTACAATTGATCTGTTTCTATGAAATTGAGAATTCATTTTTCTGAAACCTTCTGGATAAACTTTTTATTATAGTTGTTCCCATTACTATACTATCTCTAAGACCTTTTGGACATCAAATGCGCCACATGCTTGCAACAAAAATGTCTTTTTGGTATTAATATCACTCTCAAAAGTTCCTCTTCTAACTTTTTGTTGGCCTTTATCACAACCAAGCTCATAAATAGCGACCAAGTATGCTTATAAAATAAAGTCGTCTCGTCTCCAATCCTCACAAAGAGATTTCCAGCTAAATATACAGAATTGGATTTCAGGCAGTTGCTGCTTAAATGTAGAGTGAGAGAGGAGATAGCTTGTATAGTTTATTCAGTAGCTACAATAAATTAGAAGCAAATAATAAAAGATCATTTTTTTGGTAAGATATTTTCACAATTGATAGAATGAGATTAATTCTCAAGAAACTCAGTCTTAGATATTACATTAAGTGGGTAGTTCCTTTACTACTAAAAAACATTAAGTGGGTAGCCTTTCTTTCAACAAATCTTTTTTCTTCGGACTAAAATATTTAAGGAATTCAATTATCTACCTGCTATGCCACTTTGTTAGTAAGAAATAACTTGTAATTACAACAATGTCAACTATTACTGTATACATAAATTTTTGCATTTAAAAAAAAAATAATTAGTTTCGTCTAATAATTTCACAGATGATAATACTTATATCAACAAAATAAAATTAAAATACTAATATACCAATGTCTGGCTTGGGTTGGTTTTCACATTTTCAAGTTTCTAACACAAAACCAATAAGGTACGGTCAGCCTAAATAGTGTTGAAATTTCAAGTGTGAGTTGGAGTTTTACATTGGTTAAGAATTGGCCGGTAAAGTAGAGACTTTATAAGAGATGTGACTCATAAACTTAATGCTTTAAGATTTTGAGTTAAGATGTGGCGTCGGGTTCTCTTGGCGATCTTTGGTGTTAGCCCATTGATGCATGCTCTCATGCTTTGGGCTCCCCAATAGATAGTTAGGTTTTCTTAAACATCTAGTACAGAGTTTGATCTCTTGGCGGTGCGCGTATGGAGAAGAATTTGTTGGAAGAGGCTTGTTAGAGACTTGTCCACTTAACATGACCTCAAAGTCTCGAGGGATTAGTCTCATGATGACTGTCAACTTTGAAGATATACCTTGGAAAATTGAGGAAAAAAAAGTTTCAAACAAAAAATAAAACCCTAATTGAGTCACCACTGTCGTCCTCTACAATCACCTCGCATATGCATATGTCAGTTACGTTTTTCATCTACCACACCTCTACCTTGGTTGTTGCCAACTAGAGGTGAGAATAGGTCAGTCAGTCGTAAGGACGTATGACCTAACTTACATCAGACCTAGACAATGACATTCTAAATTAATAAATATATAACGTCAATACATTTCTAAAAACTTATTTGGTAAAATAAAAATAAAAATTGGGTCTCACCATTTAAAAGGCCTTAAACACCTATCATGCCAACCTATTTAAGTAAAGAGAAAAAGTTTGATGCACCGACGGTGTAAAGTTTTTTTACACCGTCAACCAATCAGATTTCAAGGATGTGACATGTCAATTAAAGAAATTAAATGAAAAGAGAGATTTTCTCACATCCTTGAAATCTGATTGGTTGACGGTGTAAAAAAACTTTACACCGTCGGTGCATCAAAATTAAACTCTTAAGCAAATATAAATGATATGAATATATTTTTCACTGCTACTGTTGTTGTGTTAGATATGGTTTTATTAAGCATATAAGTATGTTTGGAGATAGATTTATTACCTTATCAATTTAAATATCTTAATATAAAGTATGAGGTTAGGTAGGTTTTTTGACTTATGAAGCCTAACATAATCTAATCTATTTCCAACTCAACTTATTAACTTATAATAATTTCGTTCGCCTTGTCATGGAAAAATTTGTTTTAGTATATTTTAACTTGTTGGACTATATGTCAGCTGATATATCTAAAGATAGATATAGTGACCTAATTAGAGGTCTTATTATGAGGCACATATTTAAATAGACTAGCTAGTCAGACCAAGCTTTCAAGTAAACCATGCAGCCATGAAAAGAAAAATATATGACAGGTGATAGGCCACACTACTCACGCCTTAAATTAAAAAAAATATATTTATGTAAGTCAAACCAATTTAAATGAAGTCAATTTTCTTCTCTTTCTCTTTTTTTGTGAATTTAACTACCAAATCCAATCCATGCCGGTCATAATTAGGTTCTATTTGGGGTTTGGAATTGAGAAATGCAAAATTCAACCAATCCAATCCAATTGGATGTTCAGCTCTAATCCCATTATAGGCTAAACCTTGCCCTAATTAAGCCATAAATAGTGTAATTTTATATCTCAAGAAATACAACCAAAATTTATTTTTTCAAATGTTAACATATTTCTCTCACTACTTAAAAATGTTTGAAATTTTTAGAATTTAAATTAATTACATTGAGTGTATTTAATAGAGTGTTACGAGCACTATTGTTATTAACTCATCATGGCCCATGTACATCAAATCCGCACTTCGTCGAGTTTGTTCGTGTCTAAGGATGGGCTCCCGTTTAAAAAGCTGGTTCGGTCAACATTTAGGCTCGGGTGAAAGTCAAACACGACCCTCTCAACCGGTCGAACAAACACGACCCTTCAAATCAACCTTATTCTATCTTATATTGACTTGGTCCTTGTAAGCTAGACCCTAACATTATTGGGTTGTTTCCGATTTATAGATAAGTTGGAGTCTATAAATTGACCTAATCAATATTTGTGACCGGTGAGATATGACTAAAACTCGTTGTAATTCGTCCCTTGTAAAACCCTAACTCTTATAACCTCGAGACAAAAGGAGGGTCCACTCTCCACTTTTTAGTCTGACTTCATTCATTAGGTACACTCTCTACTTATAATCCTCGCTGTTTTTCGTTTCATTTATTAATTTCTTTTTGTCCCACTCCATTTAAAAGGCCATTCCTCTCGAAAGTAGCAAGAGATGGAGTAGAATATACATTTTGTATTATTGGACCCATTTTACGAGATAAAGATACACTTTTCACAATTATGATGAAATTTATTTTTTGCATAGATGTGCGCACGTCATAACTAACAGTTGGAAAATATCAAAAAAAAATTTCAGAAAACACAAATATATATGGAAGAAATTCTTATTCTCAAGGGATTTTTCTTTATAAAATTTTAATGAGACATGTTTTCTTTAGGCCCCGTTTGGAAGAGCTTATTTGAGCTTATCTGATAGCATAAGCATTTATATCAGTGTTTGGGAGAGTTTATGCAAACAGCTTTTAACCTATCATAAGTTGTTTTGAGCTTATTTTCAAAAATTATTCATAATAGCTTATGAAAAAGTGCTTATGTTTATATATAGCTTATTTTCAAAATAAATTTTTTAAAATAGCTTATGAAAAGCACTTATGACCATAAGCGCTTAATTAAGTTGTTTTTCCAAACGGAGCCTTAATTTGTCTCCATGGAGGTGGTGGGTGGTGAGATTTTTACTAGCAAGAGGATCATTGACATTGTTTTGTAAAGTTAATGCTTTAGTTTTCCTTCTTTCTCTTTTCCTACTTGTATTGGGTTGAAGTACTCATTGTGCTTCACTTCAATATATAATACTCCCTCCGGTCCTATTTATAAGCAACAAAAAAAAATTCACATAGTTTAAGAAATGTAGTTAAACTAGATAAAATGCATTAAATTTGTCTTAAATTAAAATGAACTTCCAAAATTACCCTTTGTTATTAGTGTTGGAAAGTGGAAAAAAGAAAGAATAATTAATGAGACACATTTTACAAGTTAGAATTAATAAGGGCATCATTGGAAAAAATTAATTAATATAGCTCAAACTTTCATTTGGTTCTTATAAAAAGAACCAAGATTTTTCTTCTCTTTCATGCTTATAAATAGGACCGGAGGGAGTATATATGACTTATAAGAAAGAATTATATGGAAGAATCGAGACCTACGCAAAACCAGCCCACCAAATTACAAGCCTAGCAAACTATCAACCCCACCAAAACCAAAGCCCCAAAACAATTAAAGCAAGAAGCCGAAAAGGCACCACTATACACAAAAAGATCTCCAAATAATCAAACAAACCACTAGAAAGATAAGTCCTCAACTCTTCTTTTATGATACTTCACGTGACCCGCAAGTTCTAGCACAACCTCCTCATCGGAATCGGAAAAGAACACATTAGCTATCTTTTTTGTCAAAAAATGCACCTAACTCTTGTCAAGACATCATCAGAAATATTTTGCTTTTGATAAAATCAAAGGATTGTGTATTTGTGTTTGATCAGAGTATTCTCTAACTCCTCTGACAATCTCGGAGCATCTGAAGAAGAGGATACTAAAATCTCCCAACAAGTTAGGGTTCATTTAGTATGTTATATAGTATAAGATCTAATAGTATTAAGTCTTATATATGATGTTAGGTCTAATAAAATAAGGTCGGATAAATTATTTTAAGCCATTTTATTTTTAAGTACTCATCAGAGTTTCTATTTATTTATTTGTCAACATATCCATCAAAGCTACATACTATTATTAGTTATTACTATTATTTTTTAGCATTATTATTATTGTTGTTGTTATAATTCAATTTTTTTTGGTTAAAAACACATGGATATTGTATGGATACACTTAACAAGACTTGGGCTTTGTGACAGCTTGTTGATTGGGCTCGTGTGACATGCATGTTTTTTTTTTTGAAAAGTGTGCGACATGCATGTTGAATATTGTTTGAAAAGAAACCACATAGTTTGGTGCTGTCCTAAATGAAATTAAATTGTGCCAATTGAAGAAAAAAACTATGAAGTTATATTTTTTTTTGAAAGTAGTATAGGAAGTTATATTGCACCAAAGTATAAGAAGTTCTAGTTTCACAAAAATAATACGTAATTTATTTTCATATTTCCAATATTTTATATCTTTGCAAACTCAAAAATAATAAATAAGGACATCTCAGCACTACTGTTCAGTGTTCACCCATACGATAGAATGAAAAATTGTTGGATTGGGCTGAAACCGGGGGCTAGATGAAAATAAAAGATATCCAAGGGTGGGCTGCCCACCCTATGGGCCTTCTTTAATCAATCAACCTTTTTTTTTTTCATCGGAAAATTAACAAGACAACTAAAAAGCTAAGAGATTGCTAGAGAGTCACTCAACAAGATGACTTCTAGCTTCGGGAAGAGGATATCAACAGCAAAAACTCCGAGGGAGTGTGAGGAAGAAGCATGCTTCGCGAGACAATCAGCTGCCTTATTCTGATCTCTACTAATCCACGCAAGTTTTCAACCTTTGACCAAAAAAAGAAAATAAAAGATATGAAAGAAAAAAATCCAGGTGCTCATATAGGTGACATACAGTGTGGTTTAAACAATGAGATAAGTTTGACCAAAAGAAAAACAATGAGATAAGAATTTAAATTTTCAATCAAAAAGCTTCTCAATAAAGGAGAGGTACTGAGTTGATTCAATCAGAGACAATAATGGAGTGGTTCATGAGAAGGAAGATGACATACAGGGGTTATGGAAACTTTTTTCCAGATCTCCACTGTTAAGCGGAGTGTAATTTGTGGCAGTTTACAAAACCCTTGCAATAGTTTTCACCGATCATTTCTACAGTACCCATCTTTGATCCAAGCTCATTATCTTTCCTTTTTTCCAAATCGTCAAACCCTGACCTTCCTTCTTACTCAATAAAAATGGAGTTGTTCAAATGGTTTCAACCTATTTTTTAAAATCATGAAAAATGGTTTTGTGACCATGGTTTTCAATTTCGATAACATGCAACATCACCGCCACCACTAACCTTCTCCTCCACATCTGTCATTGCTACTGCCACCACTACCACCTTTATAGCCACCAACCACCCCTGTCACCTCCATAGCCACCACCACAGCTGCCGCCTTCACCCTCCACCACCACCATTGCTACCCTACCGCCCTCAATATCCACCCCCAACTACTATCATCGCCACTACCACAACAACCATCGCAGCCGCCACCAAGTAACACCTGCAGCGACCATCACCTCCATCATTGCCATCATTATCACTACATGCGTTGTTCATTGGATTGGATCGATCCGATGAAACTGACCAACCGAACCGAAGTAATTGGATTGATTTTTTTGTTATTCGGTTCAAAACTGATAAAAACCAACGAAGATTGGTTCGGGTCACGGTTTGCAAAATTAAAAACCAATGAACCGATGATATATATTTATAAAATATTTTAATATATATATATACACGTATGTATTTATTTATTAAATAAATGTTTTGGAGAAATATTATTTATGTCAGACTTTTGTGTTTGTTAGACTTATATTTTTGTTTTCTATTATTAATTTGTAATGGTACTAATATTAAACACCACTTTAATCATTTGATTCATTTCTACATTTTGTTAGTACTTAAGTTATTGATTACGGATTATGGATTAAGCTATAATTGAGTTATTGATTTGGCATTTTTATGCATTGCTAAGTTGTGAATCATATATGATTGTCATATATTTAAAGTTGTAGAATTGATATTGACAAGAAAAAAAGTTGTGAAACTGATGAACCGAACCGATCCAAACCGTTCATCATCAGTTTGGTTTTAGATTTTTTTTGCCAACAATCGATCGAAATCGAACCAATGAATTTTGATTGGATCGATTTTTGGTTTCACCTAAATTTGGTCCAAACTGAACCGTGAACACGCTAGCAGCCCACCATTTTTGTTTCCTCCAGCTCCACCTCCATCTTTACCACCATCACCTTCACCACCACCACCACCACACCTCCTCCACTACTTCCACCATCACCACTGATACTTGACCCTGCCATCCCGTGTCTCCACTACCATTCATCGCGAATCTATAAAGCTGACAACATTATAACTTATGAATTTACAAAGTTGACAATAATTTTTTCAAGACTTTAAGATTAAAATTAAAATTGTAAGCTTAAAACTAGTTTTGAGTTTTAAAAGTCTTAGAACACAAAACTAAAAATCACTGGAACATACCTAAAACTCTTTTTTTTTTGGTACATCGGAAAGAATATACCTAAAACTCTTTAGGGAACATAAGATGCTTAACACTTTAAAATTAAATACATTCATTTGAAGAGACATGTAACCGTTTTCAAACAGGCGGTGAAACCCGTCATAAAAAAAAACTAAAAACCAAAACTAATATTTTTTTTTGAAAGTGAACAAAGTAATAAAATAAAAGCAAAAAATGTGTCAAAAACGGGTAACACCAAAACACACACATACCCCCCAAATAAATCCATCGTTTAAGATTAGGTTGGGCCTTCATTCTCTTTTCACACAGTCTCTCTCACTCTCTCTCTCTCTCACTCCTTTCTCTCTCTCTCTCTCTCTCTCTCTCCTATTGCGGCTAGGGTTTTTCCCCATTTCTCTCTCTCTCAAACCCTTCTCTCTGATCTGTTTCTACGTTTCGATAATGGAAACGTTGTTAGCTTGATTGATTGTGGAGGTTTTGTGTTGAGGAACCGGGGTTTTTTGGCTTGCTTTTGCTGTTGTTGTTGTTTTCTCGAAAGATGGCGACCATGAACCCTTTTGATTTGTTGGGTGATGACGCTGAGGATCCTTCTCAGCTCATCGCTGCCGAACAGCTCAAGGCTGCGGCCGCGGCGGCGACTGCTCCTCCCAAGAAAGCGGCGGGGGCTCAGGACCAGGGCAAGCAGGCCAAACCGGCTCAGTTGCCTTCCAAGCCACTTCCTCCTGCTCAGGCTGGTCAGATTCCGATGTTTTCTTGGAGTCACTGTTTCACTTTTTGTGGATTTTGATGTTTTTTGTTTTTTTTTGTCGGTTTGTGTTGATGGGGTTTATGTTAATATGAATTTAGTTTATTTAATTGATTTGGTACTTTTTTTTGAAGAATCTGGCTTTTTTTTTATTGCACGGTATCTATTGATGTTGTGTGTTCTTTTAGTGGTTTTTGGATTGATGGGTTTGTTTAATGTATATTTTGTTGTTGTTTTAGTATATAGGTGATATAGGTGATTATTTCTAAAAGCTTATATGTTCTGTGTCTACCTATGCAGTTGATTATTCATGATTGATTATTGTCTGTGTGTTGGATACATTTGTACAATGTTAATATTGTATTTTTATCTATGGTTTGTTTGAAGTGTTCCTGTCTTGGATGCTAGGAAATAATAGTTTGTGACGAGATGACAGTAAGTTTTCTTGTAAGCGGTAATTTGAAAGAAGTTAAGTTATATTACTAAACATATTATGCCTCGAGTTACTTCAAATGCTTGCATTAACAGTGCATTTTATTATTAGTGTTTTCTTTTCACTTATAGTTTGTGTCTGTCTTAAACCGAATTGTCTTAAACAGAATTGAAGATTGATTTTCTCTCTAGCGGATTTATATTTTTGCAATCCTAATTAATGAATCCTGATCATATTCTATGTTAATGTTTTTCTGATTCTTTCTTATTGATAGTGAGGGATGCCAGAAATGAACCATCACGAGGAGGCCGTGGAGGTGCAAGAGGTGCTGGTCGTGGATTTGGACGTGGTCGTGGTTTCAATCGTGACTTCTCCAATGATGAGAACTCATTCCCTGCCTCTGGAGCCCCTGATAATCTGGGTCCTTTTGAAGGTGATTCTGAGAAGGCTTCAGAAAGGCGTGGTTATGGTGCACCACGAGGTCCTTATCGTGGTGGTGGTGGTGGTCGACGTGGAGGCTTCAGCAATGGTGAAGCTGATGAAGAAGGACGACCTCGAAGAGCATTTGAACGCCACAGTGGAACTGGCCGAGGGTGATGTTATCACCAATAATGATCTATTTCTTGTACTTATTTTTTTCTCAATATTGATGTCCCTTGCTCTATTTGCAGAAGTGGATTCAAACGTGAAGGCGCTGGACGTGGTAACTGGGGAACACAAAGTGATGAAATTGCTCAGTAAGCATACTTCATACAATATAGTGCTTCTGTAAATTTTGCAGTAATAATGCTTGCCTGGTTTGAGATGAAATTATTCGTTTTTAATTATTGCTACAATTTCTATTTCCATAATTTAATTAGGGTGACTGATGAAGTGGCGAATGAAACTGAAAAAAATTTGAGCGATGAGAAGCCTGCTGTTGAAGATGTTGCTGATGGAAACAAGGAGAGTTCTGCCAATGAAAATGAAGAAAAAGAGCCTGAGGATAAGGTGACTGTTCAGTCTATTTATAGCTTTTACAAATTAAACCTGAACTGTTGCTGCATCCTCAAAGTTTTTGCAATTTGATGATTAATATTCCAACAGTAGATGTATCTTACGTACAACTGATATTATTGTTAACTCCAGCTTGGATTATCTGCCTAGTGCATCCCTGCAAATTGTTTGGACTGATTTATTTTTTTGTTTTTTATTACTCTATTTAATTTTTCCTATATGCAGTTTTAGAATTTGAGCTTCATGACACTTACGCTTGTTCTCTATTGAGACAGTCTTCGTTTGTATCTTTACCTTGATGATGAGTTTGTTTTTTCCAAGAGTAGTTTACCTTTTATAAGTTTCTGAAAGTGCTAATTTGTATTTACAATGAGTAAGCAGTTCATAGCAATGGCATCTTCACTAATTCATACTTGGCCAATGTAGCTATTTGTAGGTGTTTGATCCCTCGTTTCCCTGATCTCATTCGGTTCTATAGGATGTCTTAGGATCTATGGAAGTTATGTATTTTTTATCTTTTGATTAGAAATGTCAACAATATTATAATATATTCTTGATGATGACGAGTTATGGATTTGTTATCACTTGCTTTCTGCTTTCTGTGGATCCCTTACTTCAGAGGATCCAATCAGTCTTAATTTTATACTTTGTGATTTTGGTGTTTTATATTTGAATTTTATTAATCAGTAGGCTGTTCTGTTGTTCATTTGTTAGGAGATGACTCTGGAGGAATATGAAAAGGTGCTGGAAGAAAAAAGGAAGGCCTTGCAAGCTCAAAAGACTGAAGGGAGAAAGGTAGACATAAAAGAGTTCGAGTCCATGCAACCCTTATCCTGCAAGAAAGACAATAATGACATCTTCGCTAAATTGGTGAGAACTTTTTATTCTCTTTTTCGCTTCTATGTACTAATTGTTTATATTATGTTGACAATACCTACTAATCGGTTGTACCACATTATCTCATGTTACGCTTTTATCCTTCTTTTAGGGATCTGATAAGGATAAACGCAAAGAGGCTTTTGAGAAGGAAGAGAAGGCCAAGAAGGTCTCACTTCTTGAATTTGCTTTCCTAGTTACTATGCAGTTGTCACTCCATGATTTGCTATTTTCTTCTACTCATTTAAAATAAGTTACAAACTTGCAACATTGATTTTGAAATATCATTTGCTTCTAGCCTAAATTTTTATTTTTACTGTTTTTGGCTAGCCTAATCTCCTTGATGTGACAAGCTTTTTATTCATTTATGCTTGGTTGGTCTCCATGATTTTAGTTGCTTGTTGGGATTATTATTTTGACTTGTCGCATTTTATTCAGTAGAGTTTTGATGATAGTGGGAATCTTGTGCCAATAATCCAAGTTCACATCTCTTTTATACTTTTTTCTTAATTCAACCATGTTTGTTTATGAAACAAGCACATCAGGACTTGTATTGACATCAAGTTTGTAAAATATTGTGAAGGTTCTAGAAAATGCCTCACTATGAATATTGTGAAGGTTATAGAAAATGCCTCACTATGAATATATCTAGCTTGTGTTGACATCATTTGTTTATTCGTAATCTGTCAATTACTATATTTTAACCTTCTTTTAAAATGAAATGGAATGAAACTTGAGTTTTCTTTTTATATTCAGATAGAGAATTGCATTTTAGCATTTGCTGAGTCTTCTAATGTTGTTACCTAAGGTTGTTGTAATCTATTCCCAACATGATTATCTGGACTATTTTTAATGGGGATAGAAAAAGATTATAATAAAGGTCTGAAAATATCAGAATATCTTTGTTTTTATATCATTATGCCCTGCTAGTATTGTTAGTTTTGTCCATACATTCTCATGTTACAGTTCAATTGGCAGTTTTTGATTGCCAAGTTGTTTACCATCTCTTGTTCATACCTTTTAGAACGACATTAATCAATTTACTACTATGTTTATGGTGTCTTTGTTTGTTTTGTGAACTGCTAATTTTCTCTAGTTTGAGTGACTAATTTTGTTTCATTGGATTTATTGTTCTTAGTCTGTGAGCATCAATGAGTTTCTGAAGCCTGCTGAAGGGGAAACCTACTATCCCAGTGGACGCGGAAGGGGTCGTGGCCGTGGCTCACGAGGAGGAGGAGGAGGAAGTTTCCGTGGAAATGCTACCAGCAATGCACCTGCTCCATCCATTGAAGATCCTGGGCATTTCCCAACCTTAGGTGGCAAGTGAGATTTTCAAGGACCCTTCTGACATTTCCCTGTCCTATTCAGTTTTGGGTTCTGTGATTTGAACTTTCATAAAAAAAACTATGGTAATTGGATTTTCTGAATTAGAATGGTCTTTTAATTTTATGTCTTAAAATGTAAATTTAGGTTCGTCATACGGTCCTTTATCCCTTGTAACCTTTTCCCCAGATGCTTTTGCTTTTATTGCTTTTGACATTGTTGGGGGTAATTGGTGGCGGGTAAGACAAATCTTGTTGAGTTTCCTTTTATTCATAGATTGACATCTCAGTTTTGCTTAAAATTTTAGTTTATTATGTTGTGTCGTGGTGCAAGTATTCTCTAATCTATTTGAGGTCTGGTCTCTTGTAATAATGCTGGACCTATCATTTGTTATGTGGAGATATGGAGTTACCTACGAGTGAGTGCTATATTTGCACTATGGGGAAAATGTTGGATGAGTTCAGACTTCAGTTCTGTTGCAGTGGTGAAATATTTTATTTATTAAAATGTATGTGTCTGCACCTTGTTCCCGTGGTTGGGAACACTGAAGAATACGAAAGCACGTCCACCTCTAAGCTATGCCTCGTAGCTTCATTGATGCGATTCTTGCACGCTTATCTTCATACTTAATTTGGGGCCTCATTTTGGAGCAATCAGCATCAATTTTAAAGTGAAATTTTGTTTTGATGTGGTCTCAAATTGCTTTGAATTCTGAACTGGAGATCATGAGATATTTTGTTTTTAAGGTAGAATATTAGTAGGGGCAAGTTATGAAATTGCAATCGAATCAGCTAGGTGCTTGTTTGGTAAACTGTTCTGTGAACTGGAATTGGAAGAAATTTATGTCCGTAGGCAAACATTGAAAGAATTGAACCCCTATTTTTGAGTGGATGTTGTGATGAGGACAAAGACAGTAAACAAACATGCTCTAAAACTGGATTGGGGAGGATTGAAATAAGCTTTAGTGGGGTTGCTTGCAATGGCTCTTGGGATCTGACCTTGTAGGGCTGAGCATAGGTCACTTTCAGTTTGAGATTTGGTAAGGATTGCTCATTTTCTACTGGTGGTCCACCCATTGGTTTAATTGGCTACTTGGGTGGGTGGATTTGTGTGGGTTGTGCCTTGGATTAGGCAGCAGTAGGATAAGAAAAAACTAGGTGATTCACCGCCATTTGGCCATGATCCTCTTTCACCTTTGTCAATCTAGACATCGTTTAGAAATTTCTGTTGTCAAGCCTCAACACTTGTGCAGCAATTCGTGTCAGTCACTCAAGACCAAGACCATAAATGAGAAGAAAGTTAGATAATTGCACACGTGTTCGAAAACACTGAAGAAGATAGAACGTAAAAGTGAGATGTTCAGTGCATGTTTATCTTTTTGGAACGCGTGGCTATACTGTATGTAACATGGTTTTTTTTTCCCAGGCGGCTATGGATAATGGAAAACAATTCATTTTTTTTCAGGCTATGAAAGGCAAATTCTTTTTCGGGACTACGTAAAACTAAAGGAAAAAAACTTGGAAACTAAGTTCGAACAAATAGTCCCTAAAGCATCTGCCCTCAGACTTGTTGCTATCTCAATTGGAGGGTCTCGAAGGATGCCGAATTAAGCTAAAATATTTGCACAGGCATTGCCTTCTTGCAAAATGTGTTTAACATTCGTTGTCCGTTTCCTAGAAAGAAAATCCTTAATATTCCAAATACGAGAACCATACCTATGAAATTGAGTAGTAGGCGCATTTCCAATCAAGAAAACCGCATACTATGAATCTGAAAAACAAATCACCCTCAAACATCTACAAGCCGTGGAAAATATAAAAGTTTCATGTGAAGATATCACACTACCAGAGGACCCATGAATGCCCCTTCCAAGTAGATCCCCAACACACTCCTATCCACATTAACTGCCATAAGGGATTACTTCTGGGGAGCCCATTTAGTGTGTGTTTGGATTAGCGTTAGCAGAATTGGATCTGGCCAGAATTGAATCTGGAAGAATTGGATCTGGTAAACGTGAGTTTGAGTGACGTGATTTATGTTTGGATACATTTATCAGGAATTGGATCTGATAGACTTGAATTGGATCTGTAAAAGGGTGATGGGACAATTGGATCAGCATTGATGCTGAAGCAACAAATTGTTGTGTTAGGATGGATCCAATTCTGGGGCCAGAATTGGATCCCCAGAATTGGATCAGCATTTAGCAACCAAACATCAATGGAGATGGGAAAATCACGTTTGAGGTCTTTAAACGTGGATCAGGCCTGATCCAACGTGCATCCAAACACACCCTTAACCAACTTGGGAGGAAGATAACTAGGGCATTCGTAAAGTGAGAAGCCTCATACTTCATAGCCCCAATGCCAACAACACCAACAACAGTCTACTCCTAATGAACAAGAATAACCTCCATGCACCAACTATTTCGAGCTTTGAAAATCCACCAAGTCGTGACGGTTGATTGATTGACTTTGAAATAAACAAATAACAGAAGATTAATTTTTATGCTATTATTTAGGAAAATAACAGTCTTATTGACTGATAAGATAGAGCTGTTTCAGCTTCTATTTTTTAGGCTTTCATCTAGTAGTTGTTATGTTTTTGAATTTGAATTTTATGTTGGTGATTCTGCTGTATAAAACCAGTTGCTATGCTGCTGAATAAAAATATGCTTTATGCTCCCAATTCTCTGCTATCGTTCTTCTCTTCTACCCATACTATATTTTTAAAATAACCAACAAATTGGCATCAGAGCCCTCTTTTTGAGGGACCTGTAAAATGGATGCTGGATCAAGCTTCTCACATGTTGCTACTCCTGTCTTTGATGGGGAAAGCTATGACCTTTGGGCTGTGAGAATGGAGTCCTACCTAGATGCTTTAGATATGTGGGAAGCCGTGGAAGAGGATTATGAAATACTTCCGCTGCCGAATAATCCTACCATGGCTCAGATCAAAAGTCACAAGGAGAGAAAAACAAGAAAGGCAAAGGCAAAAGCTTGTCTTTTTGCTGGCGTTTCAAAAACGATCTTTCCCAGAGTCATGGCACTCAAAACTCCCAAAGAAATTTGGGACTACCTGAAGGAAGAATATGCAGGAGATGAGAGGATTCGAAGCATGCAGGTGTTGAACTTGATGGGGGAATTTGAGTTACAAAGAATGAAGGAGTCAGAGACAATTAAAGAGTACTCAGACAAATTGCTCACCATTGCCAACAAGGTAAGGTTGTTGGGCACTGAATTTCCTGATTCCAGGATTGTACAAAAAATCCTTGTAACTGTCACTGAGAAATATGAAGCTTCTATAGCAAGCATGGAGAACACAAAGGATCTTTCGCAGATCACTTTGGCAGAGGTGTTACATGCACTCCAAGCACAAGAGCAAAGAAGGCTTATGAGGCAAGAAGGAACTACAGAGGGTGCCTTACAAGCCAAACTGCAAAACAACAACGGTGGAAGAAACAAGAAGAAGAAGCAGAACAATTTCAACAAGCATGGAGGTTCTAACAAGTACCACCAGAAAAACAATACTCAGGTTTCTCCACCTTGTCCTCACTGCAAAAAGACAATTCATCAACCAAAATGGTGCTGGTGGAGGCCAGATGCAAAATGTCTCAAGTGTGGCCAGCAAGGACACATGGAAAAGGTATGCAAGTCTCATCAACAACAAGGAGAAGTCAAGGTTGCTGAGGATCAACAAGAAGAGGAACAATTGTTTGCAGCAACATGCTTTGCTGCCAAAAGCTCCACCAAATGGCTCATAGACAGCGGCTGCTCAAACCACATGACTTTTGACCTTGAACTCTTCAAAGAGTTTAAAGAAAAAAATTCTAAAGTCAAAATTGGTAATGGAGCTTATCTTGAAGGAAAAGGAAAAGGAACAGTGGCAATTCAAAGCCATACAGGTCTGAAATTAATTTCAGATGTTTTATATGTTCTTGAAATTGATCAAAACCTTTTGAG
Organism: Lotus japonicus; assembly: GCF_012489685.1. Taxonomy (NCBI): domain Eukaryota; kingdom Viridiplantae; phylum Streptophyta; class Magnoliopsida; order Fabales; family Fabaceae; genus Lotus; species Lotus japonicus. Next base: position 100,937,286 of record NC_080041.1, on the reverse strand, counting down.
TGTTGCTCAGTTGTTGGAAAATAGCTATAAGGTGTTGTTTGAAGACTTGCACTGCCAGATCAAAGATCCAGAAGGCAAAGAAGTGTGCAAAGTTCAAATGAAAGACAAAAGATTTGTCTTGGATCTCATGAACCTAGAACATGCTGCAGTGCACAAAGAAGTTAGCAACAATACAATACTTTGGCATAAGAGATTGGGTCATTTCCATCATGACGCTCTAATATTCATGAAGAAGAACAATCTTGCAAAAGGTTTACCGGAATTAGAAGAAGATCTTCCAACATGTGCTGCCTGTCAATATGGAAAGCAGTCAAGACTCCCATTTCCACAAAGTACGACATGGAGGGCTTCACAAAAGTTACAATTAGTTCACACAGATGTTGGAGGACCCATAAACACACCATCATTGAATGGCAGTAAGTATTATATTGTTTTCATTGATGATAACACAAGGATGTGCTGGATTTATTTTATGAAGCTTAAATTTGAAGTTGCTGACATCTTTTGGAAGTTCAAAGCCTGGGTTGAAACTCAGAGCAAGTGCAAATTGCAGATGATCAGATCTGATAATAGATCTGAATATACCTCAGGAAAATTTAACAAGTTTTGTGAAGATGCAGGCATAGAACACCAGCTAACATCACCTTACTCCCCCCAGCAGAATAGTGTTGCAGAAAGAAAGAATAGGACAATTATGGAGATGGCTAGATGCTTACTTCATGACAAAGGGCTACCAAAGAAATTATGGGCAGAAGCTGCAAATACTGCTGTATTTTTACAAAACAGGCTGCCAACAAAAGCTTTACAAAGAAGAACACCGTTTGAAGCATGGTACGGTTACAAACCTGAATTGCTTAATTTGAAGACATTTGGCTGCTTGTGTTTCTCTCACATTCCTCATGTAAAGAGAGACAAACTAGACAAGAAAGCAGAATCTGAGATTTTTGTAGGCTATAGCTTAACTTCAAAGGCCTACAGGATCTATTTTCCACATCAGAATAAAATAATTGTTAGTAGGGATGTTAAATTCATGGAGTCAGATAGCTGGAGTTGGGAAGATGAAAATAAATCTGAATTCCAGGAGGAGAATGAAAATGTGGATGATGAACCAGTCAGAGGAACAAGATTACTTTTTGAAGTTTATCAAAGGTGCAATCTTGCTGTCATGGAGCCTGCTGGATATGAAGAAGCTGCAACTGATCAAAAGTGGATAAATGCAATGATGGAGGAGCTGAAAATGATTGAAAAAAATCAGACATGGGAGTTGATGGACTGACCAAATCATAAGAAAGCCATTGGAGTCAAGTGGGTTTATAGAACCAAGCTTAATCCTGATGGTTATGTGAACAAGCATAAGGCAAGACTTGTTGTCAAGGGTTATGCCCAAATGTTTGGGGTGGATTTCTCTGAAACATTTGCCCCAGTTGCAAGGTTGGATACAATAAGGCTGCTGCTTGCACTTGCTGCACAAAATGATTGGATTGTACACCAATTGGATGTCAAATCAGCTTTTTTGAATGGATACTTGGAGGAAGAAATTTTTGTTGAACAACCAGAAGGATTTGTTCTTCAAGGAAAAGAAGATAAGATTTATCGATTAAAGAAGGCATTGTATTGCTTAAAACAAGCACCAAGGTTTTGGTACAATAAAATTGATACACATTTAGAAAGCTTAGGCTTCGTGAAAAGTCTAAGTGAGTCTACCTTATATGTTAAAAAGGTGGATGAAGATATACTTGTGTTATCTCTATATGTTGATGATCTATTTGTTACAGGAAGTAGCAAGAAGATGATTGACAAGTTTAAAAAAGAAATGGAAGATGTCTTTGAAATGACCGATCTTGGAGAGATGACATTCTTTCTTGGTATGCAAGTGCGGCAAAAGCAACATGAAATATTTGTGTGTCAGGAAAAGTATGCAAAGGAAGTCCTCAAGAAGTTCAACATGGAAGAGTGTCATCCAACAGCTACTCCAATGAATCAAAAGGAGAAGTTTTGCAAAGAAGATGGAGCTGAAAAGATTGATGAAAAGCTATACACAAGCTTAATAAGATGCTTGATGTATTTAACAAGTACTAAGCCAGATATCATGCATTCAGTGAGTTTGCTATCAAGGTACATGCATTGTCCAAGTGAAATTCATTTTCAAGCAGCAAAAAGAATTCTTAGATATGTTAGAGGAACCACTGATTATGGAATAAGATACAGGCAAGTAAAAAGCTTCAGCTTTCATGGTAATTCTGATAGTGATTGGGCAGGATGTGTTGATGACATAAGAAGCACCTCTGGTTATTGTTTTACTCTTGGTTCTGGAGTTTTTTCATGGTGTTCTAAAAAGCAAGAAATTATAGCTCAGTCTACAGCGGAAGCCGAGTATGTAGCTGCTGCTGCTGCTGTGAATCAAACTCTTTGGATTAGGAAAATCATGGCAGATTTGCATATGGAACAACACGGTAGCACTCAGATTTTGGTGGACAATCAGGCTGCAATTGCAATATCCAATGATCCAGTGTTTCATGGAAAAACAAAGCACTTCAAGATAAAGCTTTATTTTCTAAGAGAGGTTCAAAGGGAAGGAGAAGTGAAGCTAATCTACTGCAAGATAGAAAATCAAGTAGCTGATATCCTAACCAAGGCACTTCCAAAATCCATATTTGAGTTCTTGAGGCAAAAACTTGGAGTTTGCAGTTCCAAAGTCAAGGAGGAGTGTTGATTGATTGACTTTGAAATAAACAAACAACAGAAGATTAATTTTTATGCTATTATTTAGGAAAATAACAGTCTTATTGACTGATAAGATAGAGCTGTTTCAGCTTCTATTTTTTAGGCTTTCATCTAGTAGTTGTTATGTTTTTGAATTTGAATTTTATGTTGGTGATTCTGCTGTATAAAACCAGTTGCTATGCTGCTGAATAAAAATATGCTTTATGCTCCCAATTCTCTGCTATCGTTCTTCTCTTCTACCCATACTATATTTTTAAAATAACCAACAGTGACCAGCTTTGCAATACATGTAAATCTACCCACATCGCCAACCAAGGCCCCAAGCACACTATGACTCAAAATAAGATGAAACTCCGCAAAATACCATTCTCCTCTACATAGGCCTTGCATAAGAATAATCCCTTAAGCAGTGGAGAATATTTTCTGGCATCATGTTTCACCGCGGACACACATTAGACCCTGCCATTCTGCAATGTTGCCTCAACATATTTGTGGTAAAGCTTCATGGAAAATTAGCCAAATAAGTCTTCCATACTCAACTCCATGAATCATGCACGCTAAGACCTGTTGGAGCAACTACGAAAGCATTATTCCTCAGCAATGCCGAGTTCGTGCTGAGCAACCAAAGACATCACTCGACCAAATGATTCAATCCTCCATACACAAATTCAGAGAATGGCACAAGGAATTAATATCCGACGCCACAACTGCAGGTAGCGTGTACAGGAGGCCATTCAGCCTCCAAACACCATCAACAAAAACATCCCTCACCCCCAAGTTGACTTTGCTAAAATGGTCAAGTTCACCAAATCCCCAAGTAGCTCATTTGCAAACCAAAGATCATACCAAAGAGACATTACCATTTCCAAGGTTAAACTTTAATCCGCACCTGAATTCATTCGTACACAATCATTATGCTTAATATACTTCACTCGAATAATCCTAACCCAATGTTTATTCACTCCCTGAATAATCATTCTGCTACCTGGTAATACAAACCAAACCCATCTTTCCTAGGCCATGCAATTTTATCCCAGCCCACAAGGTGATAACCACTCTGCACAGAGCCCTTCCAAATAAAGCTACGAATGGAAGCATCATTGTTACGAGGCTTAATCCAGTTTTTGGTCCCCAACCTTTGTCATAAATATGACTTTAGTTCCTCGCCGGAGTAAAGGTGGGGGTTGGTCCCCCGTTTTTGGGAAAATGATTGGTTTTGGTCAACGCCGGAGCTCCGTCAGCTGATGTGGCACTTGCCACGTCAATTAATGACGTCCTAGGTGACTCTTGTTTTTTCTTTTTCATTTAAATTCTATACAGAAAAACCCATAATTTTTTTATTACAAAAATAACTCATAATTAAACTAATTAAAACTCTTCATCCTAATTCCTAATAAACTAATCTAATTAAGACATCTAAATAAAACCAATTCAACATCATCATTCTCACCGTTCTTCTTCACCCTTCTTCTTTTTCTACTTTCACATCTTTATGAAAAAAGAGGAAGAGGAGGAGGAACCTGCTCCTGCTAATGTCTTTTTCTCCAACAGTGGCGGTACTGTGAAAAACATGACACATCTCCCTTGACTGTTTGGCTTCATACTATTATCTTCCTTATGACACTTGCTTGAATTTGACCCAATCAATTGAGGTCTGAAAACAGATCTACTTCCACATCTAAATTTAGGTTTTGGTTGGTATTTAATCTGGGTTCAGGAGGATGAATAAATTGGGTTTTGTTATGTCATGGTGTTTGGTTGTAGTTGGGTTTTTAAAATTGGTGATTAGGTTTCATGGAAATTGGGGGTTAGGGTTGTTCTAGAATTTATCTCAAGCTTCCAGATTCCAACCAGAAGATGAAGATGAATTACTTTTTCTGGGTTTGGTTACTAGAGGATTAAGATATGATAATGAAAAAGGAATATCTAGATTTTTAGTAGGGTTAATTGTGTTCTATTTTATTTTTAATAGAATTTAAATGAAAAAGATAAAAAAAAGCCACTTAGGACGTCATTAATTGACGTGGCAAGTGCCACATCAGCTGGCAGAGCTCCGGCGTTGACCAACCAGTCGGAAGGACCAAAACCAATCATTTTACAAAAAACGGGGGACCAACCCCCACCTTTACTCCGGCGAGGGACTAAAGTCATATTTATAACAAAGGTTGGGGACCAAAAACTGGATTAAGCCTTGTTACGAACACCTTGGGGGATCCACAACTGCTGCATGCAATAGTGGACATAGAAGACAAGACAAATTGAGCAAGAGTTGTGTGATCAACTATATTTATAAGTTTACCTTTCTAAGAAACCATTCGCGAGCCTATCATATCATGATAAAATCAAAATTAGCCTCTTTACTCTCATGAAAAATATGAGAAAACCCAATTCCAAATGGACAATAAGTCCTTAATGAAGTTTGTCATAAACATAATATTCTGTATATATGGTACATTCTGTAGACCAATGTTCGAAGCTGCTATATAATTGCTTGAATATGGATCCTGTTGCCCGCACAATCTCCGCCAGTTAATTTACGCGCTTGGTGGGAGACTTGATCAACATTTGATAAAGGGGCAGAGCAAAGAGTGAATATAGACCATGTGCTTGAATAGCAGTTCCATAACAGCACATATTCGTAGCAATCAAACAAAAGAAAGAAAAAAGCACTGATCTCCTCAAGCCACTGGAGTGGTGTGAGTGACTGGTAGTTTGCTCGATATCATAAAGTTCAAACCCCATTATTATCAACCATAAAAAAGTAGAAATACTAGTTTCAACATAAACCAAAACAGGTATCACCAGGAACATAGATTTAGCACTTATGAGTATGATACTTTGCACAAGCCATATCATTAAGTATATCCAAAGAATGGAATTATCTAGGTCAGTTTCATACCAACCAATACATTCTGACATTGGTCCACTATTCAGTGAAATTGAAAAAAAAATATCTTACAAGCAATAGGTGAGCAGCAGATAAAGTGAAATGGATCTAAAGAACTTGTGGTTAGGAAGAGCAGCAACCACTACTCTGCCCAACTGGCTTTCCACTGATATTCACTGTTGGAGGCCTTGCATTGTTTGCAGGTTGGCTTGCCATTCTGCATTCAAGAGAATGTTACCATCAGATAACTTAGCTTAGGAGGATATGCCATTAAAAAATTATCTAAACATAACTAGAGAAAATTAAAACCATCCTTATTCCTTAGGGAACTAGAGGGAGGATAAAGCAGAAAAACTATGGGGTATGTTTGGATACCAGTTGGCACCAACGCAAACGAATGTTAGCATTCACTTCAAGATAAAAAATAAACTAAACTATTATTTATGGATTGGGATGAAAGTCTATTCACGATGCCCCCAACTAGAATCTGAACACACAGTATATCATAATTCATGAATTATGTTCTATTCATCTACTCGAATGGTTGAATCTACTTTATGACAAGCTATTTAAAGGAAAACAGAAAAAGAGAAAACCAAATTTCCATGTGACTGAATAGCTTCACCATTCAAATGTTTATTCTATTTTGTACACATCTAAACTGTGATTTTCAGCTTGTAAAAAACTTATGAAAACAGAGAACCAAATACTCATTTCTCAGCATATTCAGACACGAGTTGCATAATTCACCATGTGACTGAATAACTTCACCATTCAAATGTTTATTCTATTTTGTACACATCTAAACTGTGATTTTCAGCTTGTCAAAAACTTATGAAAACAGAGAACCAAAAACTCATTTCTCAATTCTCAGCATATTCAGACACGAGTTGCATCAATCTAGTATATTTAATAAAAAAAATAGAGCACATGTTTGATCGATCCAATTTCACAAATCAATAGGTATAAAATCAGTCTAAAAGCCTATATCTTTGCCTCTATTCTTAACTCTAATGAAGAAGCACAAGAAGAAAACAGATCTCGTTTTTCCAAGCCAAGTACACAAATAATATCAATAGACTCGAGCTAACGAATATTGGCATGCACTACAGTACAATTATTCTTTCTACAAGTTCGTAACTATTAACTAATTTTTTCCCGGACTTGCTTCTAGAGTGAAGCAGCATTAAAATCTTACACTTAGCTTGAATATCTACTTTAAATTATAATAAAAAATGAATACCTATTCTTAATGGAAGCAGCCATAGCCATAAATGCCTGTTCGACATTTGTAGCATCTTTTGCACTTGTTTCCATAAAAGGAATGCCTATTTCATCAGCAAATGCCTGTTAAAGAAAAACAACATAAAAATAGGGTAAGGGTCTGAAGGTGGAAGTGAAGAGCAATAACCCCTTAAAAGTGCTATGCATGGAGACAAGCTTGAATAGGTTTCCTTAATATGGAAAAACAAAAAACCAAAATTCAAGGGACGTATCACAAAGCCATACTTTAGCGGTTTCATATGAGACAGCTCTATTTGCAGTCAGATCGGACTTGTTGCCAACCAAAAGCTTGTTGACGTTATCACTGGCATATCGGTCAATTTCGCTGAGCCACTGCTTCACATTGTTAAAGCTCTCTTCATCTGTTACATCATAAACAATCTGCCAGAGGAATCCGTCAGTCAAGCATGCAGGAAAACATCACAAAGTTACAAAATCTAATTTTAAAAGCTTATGTCAAGACAGTCATCACTCACAATGATCCCGTGTGCCCCACGGTAGTAGCTACTGGTGATTGTCCTAAATCTTTCTTGCCCAGCTGTATCCCACTACACATGAAATCAGATCACAAAACAAGGTAAGAAACATCTGTCAATATAACCACGAATTTTTGGTGACCCACATAGTCAATAAATAACTTCAAGTAGGAGGTGCATAAAAACAAAGGTAGAAACGATCAACAAAACATTTTATAGGAAACTATCTGTCCAACAAAAAGATAGAAAACATAGGTCAATCTCGCTGAAGACATAATATCAATGGATAAAGGAACTACAACAATATCAACTAAACACATACGATCTGGAGTTTAATGGTTTTTGCATCCTGCTCAACGGTGCGTATTTTCTACAAAAAAAAAAGAGAGAACTGATGAGTTCAGAAATTTCTTTAATCAATTCAAGATAAAACTTAGCAAAGTTGTACTCACAAAATCAACTCCAATTGTGCTTATGTAGCTCTCAATGTATGAATCATCCTGAAGCATAAAACAGAGAAATATCATAAAATTGATCCAAATAACTGCATTAAGCCACATCATGCCATCTCTAAGAACCAAGATCAACAAAACATGCAAAGTAAATCCTAGTTCGGTTAGAACCTTCCATAGTGAGCTAGCATAACTATCATAAGCTCTAAAAGTAAAGTACATTACACAGATTTAGTGAGATACCAGCCAAGCCATGAGCCTCTTTTCAATCAATTAATAAGTTTACATAGTATAATCTTTTAATAAACTAACAAAGGTTAATAACTCCATTTTGCGACCCTCATTTTTACTTAAATATTGTTGGAAAGTGCATTCATTGATTCAAATCAACACTAAAAGCTCACAACAGGAGACACAACCTCATCACTTTCAGCATTAACCATAGGGTCTAATTTTCCCACTAACTTTATAATGTTTCAACGACACCGATCGTTTCGTATTGGCCTTGCTAGTTGAATGAGAAAATTAATGGGTGTGAAGTGGCTCGTAAATTAGGTCTGGTTAACAAGAGAAAATCCAGAGAGATTCAAAACCATAACTGGTTAACAATTACCATAAAAACAAACCATTAGCTAAGCTCTTAACTGGTAAGATTTTATTTTCGTTGGCTCAAATTGTTTGCTTTTTGAGCAGGTGTCATCTTACAAAGAGATAATGACAATTTGGAAATGTGAATAGGATGGTATTGATAAAAGTTTAGACAGGAGTGTGAATTGAGCAATGTAGCAAAAAAATTGGTTAAGGAGAAATGTTGCAAGAGAGGTAAGTTGGGCATGCATAATTTCAAATGTGTCTAATATGATTTTTGGCAATATATTCACAACCGGGAAAAGGAAAGAAAAAGGGTCTTCAATATTACACTTCTATGAAATATTTGTCAAAATATGACTAAATGGGACGTTATGTACCCTTGTTGATAAACACAATAATTATATGGAGGACAAGTTGAGGTTCCAAGGTATATAAATCTTTAAATGTTGTTTCAAACTAAATGGAACTCAGACGAAAGGGAAAAATCAGATAAAAAAAGCATTTTAATTTCCATACAACTATAAGAGTTAGGTTAACCTAAACTCGAGGTAAAATGCTAGGCCTCATATGACTACTGCTTTGAGGACAATGCAAGAGAAGAAGAGGAATTTGGAGCTTATAGGGTTGTAATGACCTTGTCTACATGGCAAATAGTGTGGGTATAGGAGGGAATCGGTTAGGCATCAGGATAAAAGGTGAGTCAGTCCATCAGAAGAAATCTCTTGTCATCTTCTTTCTTTTTTCTGCACTGTTAGTCTTAACATAGGGCTAGCTAAGGAGTTTAATCTCCCTATTTTGTAATTTAATTCTGATTTTTAAAATATTTAGCAAAAATGTATTAGAGATAGTGCATATTAGACGCTTAAATTATCAACATGCAAAACTACAACCATTCTATCTGTAGGGAAAGCATACATTACTACTTGGGGGGGGGGGGGGGGGGAATGTGATCTAAAAGAAAAAAGGCTAGTCCAACAATTCATTATTTTATTATCTCCGGGGCTGGCTTTTCAGAAGCCCGTTCCCACCAGGCACACAGCCCGACTTCCCTTCCATATTTATAACAATAAACATACACAATTAAAACCTCAAACCAAGAACAAAATAAAACAAGTAGTAGTTAAATTACTTTTAACAAGTGCAGCACACTCGGAGTCCCATTGGTTAAAACAAGTAGCTCACAGAAGAGTGGAAAAACATGATAAAGTGAAAAATATGTTACATATACTTATACTAAAAGAGGCAAACCCCAGTAGTAGTCACATTAATAACTAGTTAATAACTAGCATGAAAAGCAGCAGAAAGCTTACAGCAAATCTCAGAAGAAGGCATGATTTGCCAACACCAGAGTCACCAATAAGAAGGAGCTTGAACAGGTAATCACTGCAAAGGATAACCATAACATGTTAATTCTATCCCGTAAAATAGATTGGAATCAGCTTCTGAAGTAACCTTTTTCTCACACAAAAACACATTAAGATGACAATAAAATTGAAATCCAATAATAAAGTCTGATTCTTTAAGCTCCATAAACGAACTTCACCCAAGCCATCAATATCTTTATCCCTATTGATTAACCCAAATGAAAGAACCCTATGCCACATAAGCCCCAATCCAAATCCCATGCTTCCTATATGGCAGACAACTCCCAGAGTACCGTAACAACCAAGCAGACACTCTCCCAAGTTTCACCTAACTCCCCAGGTTTAGCATACTTTGATGGTTCTCCTAGTGATCTTCCATACAAATAGTTCAAAATCACGAATCAGAATATTCATGCAATTAATTTTATAATCCAGTCAGACATCATGATCAGGGGTATTAGTCTTCATGTCAATAAACATAGGGCATACAAACTCATGTAACACTTTGAGATCAATAAGGGATAAGATCATGGTAACTATGCAGCTTCAAAATCTATCACAAAAAATAAAAAAATACAGCAATCGATGTAGAGTACGAGATTGAAACATATCAGATTTCAATCCCATAACATTAAAGAAAATTAAACCGGGTCAAAATTTCAGAAAACCAATCAATCTAGGGTTACACATCACCAAAACTTGATTCTAACAGAACACACCACAAACCATCAATTGACCTACAACCCCACACACCCTTTTGATAGTGAAGATAAAAAATCCGAAAAAGGAACGAACTTCCCGAAGATCAAACACGAATCAAGGTAAAGGGGGGAACGAAGAGAGAGTGAGGGTTAAATGTATAAAGGAACCTACTACTCGGGATTCATTCTCGGTAAAGCGAAAGGGGATTGTGAATTGGCCGGAGATCGGTGCGGTGTCGCCGGAGGGGTCGTCGGAGATTGGCTCGGTGGCGGAACAATATCAGAAGGAATGGAATGACAACCACGTTTGGTTGGTTTGTTGCTTGTTTTGAATGAAAAGGAAACGCGTGGAAAGGTTGCAATACGGTGCCGTATTTGAGTTTGCTTGGTGGATCCAATTAATTTGACCGACAAGAATTTAACTATACGCATGCCTCATCATATCAAAATTCTTGTTCTATTTATTTTAAATTTTAAGAATTCAAAGATAATCTTAACTTATTTAAGATTTAAAGTAATCAAATACTACTTTTTATCTAAACGAAACATTCTTCAGATTTATCTTTAATTTAGAATAGAAAAAATATGATAATTTTGTTCAAGAAACTTCCATTAATTAAGAGGAAGAAGCATAGAAACTATATATAACATCAGTACTAACAAGCGAAAGGACATTGATCCTCCTCCACCTAGACTACATTGTCATAGGTGTAGGCTAGGCCAGCATATCTAGTCATAAAGTATGCAACTGAGTTTCTAGTACGGCGAACAAATGAGAAACCAAACAAACAAATAAAGAAGCTAACAAACAACAATTATTAATAACAAAAACTGAATAAGATCATGAGCTAGCTCCATATCCCAACAAAGGCTGGATGCCTCAGCAAGAAAGAGAACCTGCAATGGAAAGAGCGAAGTTGTAGCCATGACCCCTCCTCCATTGTTCCTTGTTATCATACCAAAGCATGTAACATGAGCGCGCATCACGAACCGATGCATCAAGATTAACCTTCATAACCGCCCCCCCCCTTCAGGCCTCTTCCACGTCGCGGGGAGCGATCACGTAGGCCTAGCAGAGGAAGCTATCGCTGGCGGACTGGAATGGAGCGCGAGTGCACAGTACGTGCATAATATGAGCACAAACAAAGGGTCTACTAGTGAAAATAACAGCATTGCGGGCCTCCCAAATAAAATAAAGGATATTCTGAACCGAAGCCAAGAGAGCAGAGTTAATTCTCTTCATGATTGCAACCAAGAGCAATTTGACAGAAGCAAACTGCTCCACTAGCAAGCCAAACGCGAAAGCAAACCAAACTCCTCTCACAGTGGGGCATCAGAGAAACAAGTGGTCCACCGTCTCGTCGTGCACACCACACAAAGGACAAGTCGGGTCAACATCAATCTGCCGCCAATAAAGGCCGTCACGGACAGGAAGATGAGACACAGCACGCCAGAACAACTCCTTACAGTTAGAGATCGTCGAGCTCGCCCAGAAGCACTTCTAGAAAGCCTTAGAAGGTGGCGGGTTGTTGAAGAAGAGACTTCTGGAGGTGAAATGAACTCACAAAAGAATGTTTTAAACCTTTTTTTTTATCCCAAGTGTTAGAATATAATATAAAACATTAATGTGGCCATTACCCAACAACTTAAGCTTTTGAGATTAATTGGTTATTTTGACATAGTATCAGAGCCTCTATGGCCGAGAGGTCTACGGTTCGATGCCTTACTAATTAAAAGTGGAATTTAACTAAGCACATAGAGGTTCCTGGGTTTCCTTATTCTTGCAGAAGACATAAGAAGGAGGATTTTGACTTCATTATTTATAAATTTCTAAGAGGCTTTGGGGTTAGAAAGGCCTGGTTTAAATACGCCTAGTGAAGTTACTTTGGCTAACGCAGTCTTGTCTTCAATGCCTCTTTATCCTATGAAGTTTATTCTAGCTTCCTGAAGCCACTTGTGACCAGATGTATTTGGAGCAAGGATTTTATTGGCTCTTTTACATAATAATTTTTTTTACATAACAAATATTTGGGTGAGAAGGATTTTATGGTAACACCCTGTTGCATTAATTGCCTCTGCGGTTTGGTCTGGGAATCAATATGTTGAATGATGGATTTCTCTACTGGCCCTGAAAATGAATGCTCTACCACCCACCTTCAACCCTTTGTTATTGTTCATCCTTTCGCTAGAGGAGTTGAGAGATTGTGTGTAGTTATAGCTTAAAGTTTGTATTTCCTTTATCAAGAGAGCTAGACATATTGCTCAAAGAAGGGCTTGATGAGGTCAGCAGCGTTCTACCACTAAAATAGATGACAGATTCATACACACTATAAGATCATCATAGGTACCATGTCAATTTAATTGTCCCACAGCTTTGTATTTAATTATATTAACCATAACTGTTTCTAAAACTTGTATAAAAATCTTGAAGGCTCCAATTCATCAAAATACCACCGGAACTGTGTGGCCACCGGTACATCTGCTTAAGGTATGATGTAGTGTTAGAGTTGAGAAAACATGAGGTATTGAGAAGCTGATTAACAAATTAGCCTAATTGGAACTATAGAAAACCCAGTTGGTCAAATATCTTTTATTACAATCAATTATCCTTCAAACCCATTAACTAATACACGACGGTCAAGTAATGCTAATCAACCAAAAGTATACTCGATCGAAATATAAAGTTAAAATAGAGAGATAATTCAAATCAGAATCGAATAATTATTAGACTAAAAACTGTGTTACTGGTATTTGCACATTATGCTGTAATCATGAAGCTGTGTTATTTTGCTAGTTCCTACTTGTTGTTATCCTTGCTTATTGGTCTATTGAAGCTTGGCTCGTGGCTTTCTATAATGGAAGGGAATTGTTTGAAGGCTGCACTCTCTTGAATGCTTTGCCCCCATTATTATTTCCATTTTCTGCCCCTTGTAATGCTTTCTGTTCTGCATCTGTTCTCTTTTTCTTTTTGCTGTCCTTGTGATCCTTTGTGTGGAACTTTGGTGCTGCATCTTGTACTGTTTCTTTGAGCTACCTTTTTGCTCTTGGTTACCTTTCCTTATCAATAAAGATTTTGCTTTCAAAAAAAAAATTATTAGACTAAAAACTGGGTCTCAACATCAATTGCATCATACTCTCAAGAAAGATGTTTTGCAATTCATTGTATACTGTATACATAAAGAACATAAACACAATCCTAAGTGCAGCTAACATCATAAACTAGGAGAAAGAGATAAACCAATCGCTATCCTCAAGTAGTCTCTTCTCTTACTCCCCCATGGCCTTCAGAACCTCAAAAGAAGCCCTTCAAAGAAAATCACTCCAATAATAAGAACTCAAAATAAGTCTTTCTTCGTAATCTCAAAAATTTCCTTTTAAACTCAAAGTACAAGTGGGTTGCGTCACTAAGCATGCAGGACCGTGCTTTATAAGGAGCATAGTCGTGCTCTTTGAAACATCAAAGGCCATGCTTTACAAATGTAGACGTCGTGCTCTATAAATCAACCACGATCGTGCTTAGCACAACCATGCACTTTGTTTATTTCTACTTTTTCTTCATTTTTCCTTATTTTCTTTCCCATTTCCACTTTTTGAACCTGTTTTACATGAAAAATGTAAGTTATGCCAAGATAGTTCAACAAATAGACACAATTTATAGTTAAAAAACATATTGCATTCTCGTACGAGTTATGATATATACATACTTTCACTTTTTTTTACCTTCATTTTCTATTTATTTCTCTATTCTTTGTTAATCAAATTATTTATTACATCTTTACTTTCTCTCTTCTTTCTTCTTATCTTTATTTTCCTCCACCTCTTCACACCGTGAACAAAAAATGCGCCCAAGCAAAATTTCCACTTCCACTTCAACCATTTTCCCCAATCCCCAATCTATATTTCTATTACATTCATCAGCTATTTTTTTCCCTATCTTTCCCATCCTCATTCGAGGTGAACACATTTTCCAAAAATATTTTGCAGTTTGGTTTCGAGTTTTTCTTCACTTGGCCAATTAAAAAACATAACAAAAGATGTCTCTAGAAGCATATTTATTACCTGGCAGTATTTCGTACATGGTTACCCTTTTGTTGCAAAAGTAGTTGCAACTTCCAGCTAGCTGTATATCCAACGAGGTACAATGATTTGATGTGGCTCACAAATGAGATCCGTACTAGTGTATCAAACAACCAGTCAATCACATTGCAAATTAAGCTTCCGTTGTAACAAAAGAAAAAACACATTGTAAATTAGAGTTACATAATTTTTAATTTTTAATCAATATATTTTCACAACATTTTTTCTTATTTATTTCATTTTCTAATCATATCTTCTATCTTATTCCACATTTTCCTACATCTCTTTCAATTCCTAATTGTAAAATAAGTTCTAGAGTGTAGAAATAAAATTCCCTAAGTTTAAGGAAAAAACAAAACTGTTTGATCACAGTTATTGAAAATAGATTTCTGTTTTTAAATATTGAAATTAAAATTGAAAAATATGTCTGAAACAGTTTTCAATTTCCGTTTTTAAAACTAAAAAAAAGAAGAATAGTGAAAAGACGTTATTTTGTTTTCAAATTACAATTTTTTTAATACTGAAAAAAATCTAATTCAAACAATTATATCTTGAAAGCAATATTTTCAATAATAGTTTTAAAAAACGGCAATCAAACATACATATTTTCAAAAACTGCAATCAAACAGGCAAATTTGAATCCTCTTCAAGACATTCTTCTTTAACCTGTTTCCAACATATTTTTTACCATTAATTAGGGTATGTTTTATTGCAATTTTTTAAACAATTTTTATAAATAGTTTTTCAAGAAAAAAATGTATGAAATAGGCGTCTTTCAACATTAATTTTTTTTTAAATATGAAAACAAAAAAATGACAACTTTTAACTGTTACGATATTTTAATTTTAAAAACTAAAATTAAAAATTGTTTTTAAAAACAAGCAGATTTTTAGAAACAGAAAACAAATTTAAAAATTATAATCAAACCGACCCTTAATTTGTATACTAAGTAACTGAGATTAGTTCAAGTGAAAAATTTATAAATTATTCAAGTAAAAAGTTGGACCCCACTGATAAAAAAAATATATCATTAAATAGTATTTAAGGATATTATATTTCGGGTCACTTACCAGAAGAAAAAAGGACATAAGCTTGTTTGACTTCTGTTTAAGAAAAAAAGTTTTGATGAAATGTTTTAAAAATTTGTAATTTGATGACATAAATAGAAACATCTATTCTGATCTCTTGATGTTTTAAGATTTTAGTTTTGAAAACAATTTTTTTAAAAAAATAGGTTATGACAAACAAATATTTAATTTTTTCAGTTAATTTTTTTTTTCAAAAACTTAGACCATTCTTTGAACTCATAAATCGAAAGTTTAACTTTTAGAAGTCACTTTCAACTTTTTTTTTAGAAGTCACACTTTTAGGGAGATAACTGTATTTTACCACAACACATATATCAGATTTGCAAGAACAAATTAATTAAGTACACACCATAGAGAAAAGTGAAAAAGAAGATTTAATGGTAATGTACAGTATTAACATTTTTTATACATACATCCAATGATGAATAGTTAAATCAGAAAATAAGTTTTAAAGTTAATTAAAATAAAATTAAATATATATGCTTTTAAATGCGTGACTTTCATTAGACACATCTGTGTAAAAATATTTCTGATTGTGCACACCCATTCAACTTAAAAAAGAATGCATCATGTTGTATATATATTGTTTCTTCTGTTTGTTGCTTACCTTAGATAACATGATGAGGGAAGGGTAGCTCACTTGGTGAGCTAAGGGAATGAAGGAATTTGCTGGGTGAAGGTTCAGGGTTCGAATCCTAGCGAAGAAATTATTTTACTAACAATTAACAACTAACATTGGCCTATCAAAAAAAAAAAAACCGTTAGATAACATGATATAGAATTAGAATATGAATTAATGGATATATGAATGCAATGAAAAAAGAAACATACAGCTAATTAATAATAATCATAAAAGAATGACTACAACGAAAAAAACTTAAAACTAGAATGTGCATAAAGTTATGGTTTGAGAATTGAGACACCAGGACGGATCGCAGTTGTGTATCACATGCAGGATCCTCAAGAAGCTGAAAGGCAGAGAATCAATCAGAAGATGATGAAGAAAGGAGATGTTAGCTCATGATTTTTTATGTCTGGCTTTAGACTATCCACAATGGTTTCAACATTCAACACCCTCAACACTCCACTTTTTCTCTTCCCAACACTCCACATCACCTTCTCTCTCCAGTTCAACACTTCATTCAACTTTTACCCACTCCAATGGTTTTTCATTCAACACCCTACCCTACCACTTTTATTTCATATTTTGATTTAATTTTATATTTTTCTTTTTATGATTTCATAAAATTAAAATTTTCGATAAAAATTAAATTAAATAAACTATTATCGATTTAATTTAATTTAATGTTTTTTTTTTATTTAAATTAAATTAAATTAAATTAACGTAATATTTTTTTAACGTAAATTAAATTAAAACACTTAACAATTTAATAGAAAGAGGATAGTAGAAAGATAATAAGATGATGAAAAACTTGGTTTTTTTTTTGTATCCAAATCAAACGAACCAAGTCTCTATTTATAGAGAAAAAAAAATCATGAATTTTGGTAAAAAAAATTATATTTTTAAAATTTTTTTTGAATGAAATAATTGAGTTGGAAAAATTAGGATAAACGAAAATCGCCCGGACCAATCAAACGGAGCCACGTGTTGATATGCAACCCTTCTCTCTCTCCACTGGGTCCCACACGCAGGTTTCAACTATGTTGAAAGTTTTCAACACCTCTCTCCTCCTTCCAACTTTCAACACCCACCTTCAACACCATTAAACTACCATTTCAACATTAAACTACCCACTTTCAACACCATTGTGGGTAGTCTTAGCTTAATTCTATAGTACTATTTATAGGTGTAGAGTTGTAGATGTGATTATATATTTTGGTTGTTGATCGATCTACGGCGCCTACAGTAAATCTCCATTTGAATATGTGATAGCTAACCATAAAATCTGATGCACTCATTTCATTTCACAACCACCTCTTGAGGAATGAGGACTGAAATGTGGTCACCACGAATAATGTTACGTACACACCTTTTTTGAGGTATAAGAGGTGGAATGGGGAGAGAGATAGGAAGAAAGAAAAAAGTAAGAGAGAGAAAGTATGAAATGTGATAGATGATAAAATGAGAGATAGAAACAAAAAGAGGTGAAAATGAAGTGTTTTAAAAATAAGGTGGGTATATATCATAACTTTGGTCACCACAAAGCATTCATTTCACACACAGCCTACAGTCAACTTTTGCTTAATCTTTACCTACTACCGTACAAATAATCTCAATTCATATTGTGAAAACATTTGATAGAATTAATGTTACAGCAATGATATATACACACCTCATTTTTTAAACACTTCATTTCCACCTATTTTTGTTTCTATCTCTCTTATCTTATCATCTATCACATCTCATACTTTTTCTCTCTTACTTTTTCTTTTCCTCTTATCTCTCCTCCTCCACCTCTCTTCACCTCAAAATGAGGTGTCAACCTATAATTATTCTTAATGTTATGGATCGGTTTATATATATATATATATATATAATTAATTAATCCTGGCGCGAGAAGTTATTCAGATAAACTTTTCCACATGCATAGTATACTCTATAATTAATTAATTATAAAAATATTTCCAAACTCATATACTGAAGAAATATTGTGCGTTAAATTAAAATTTAAAAGACTTTGGTTACTAAAAAAGTCGGTTGAGTAAAAGAAAAATTAGGTTGAAACTTACACCCTCCGGTCACTATTATAAGTAAAAAACAACATTTCAGATTCATTTAATAAATGATGTATCTAATTATTATTATAGACTAGATACATCATTTATTTAATGAATTCAAAAATTCATTTTTTGCTTATAATAGTGATCAGTGGGTGTATAGACGATTGAAAAATGCTAATGGGCAAGACATTTAATAGGTTAATAAAAAGGAGGTTGAATCAAAGAAAAAAGTGGTTAATAAAAAGCTTGTTGAATCAAAGAAAAAAGTGGCTTTGGAACTTATGTCATAAGAAAAGAAGCGTCTTTAATCTTTATATACACGGTGGATGTAGGCGCGCAGAACATTTCGGTGATGTTAGTAATGTCCATGGCAGAGCATGATAGGAGATGTACCTGTAAAACACACTCTAACATTTAAGTTAGCTTCTAGATCAAATAGAGAATAAAATCTTAGAAGAATACTGAAGTTAGAAAACGAGTACTGTTTATGTACATAAACGACAAAAATTTTATTTATAGGCATGGCGTAACCTGTAATTGAGGTGATGGGCCTATGTAGAGCCTTTATGAAGGACTTTTGAGATGATGGCTATATGCTTGAGAAGCCTTTCAGTTGTTTAATGAATGTGTCGACTTGGTTCGTTCAACTAAAGTGTGGATGAGATGGATCTCACTTTGGTCACCCCAACTAACCAACATACATGGTGTTCACCTAGTTGTGCAACCTTTGGACTATCCTAAAAGATATAGGGCGGCAAGAACAAAAGCCCCCAACTTGGCAGTGCAATGTCAATATTGTTCACAAGCTTATGCAAATTAATTATGTGGGGAGCGTTCATGAGGGAGATAGTTAGTTTGAGATGGAATGCAAGTAACATGGGACAAATAATAACTTAATAGTTGTTAATCCAATCCAAGATAACTGGCTGCTTAATTATCGGTGGTGACTTTAATACTATCTTAAACGATGGAGAACGCAAAGGTAGTGGTCTCAACTGTGTGGGGGACCCTCTCTTTCAATCCTTTGTGGGTGATTGGTCATTGATTGACATGCCGTTGCTTAATGGTGACTTCACTTGGTCCAGCACTAGGGACGGTGGGTTATATAGCAAACTAGACAGATGGCTAATCAATACTGAAGCAGTTTTAAAATTTGATGGGGCGGCGCAATCAGCGGAGGATTGGGGTGTTTCCGACCATCGAGCAATTTCCCTTGTCCTTGGTTCTCTTGACTTTGGACCTAAACCTTTCTCATTCTATAATTATTGGCTGATGGAAGAAGGTTTTAAAGGTTTAGTCGAAAGTTGGTGGTCATCCTCAATTGTGGAAGGCTGGTATGGTTTCAGCCTACAGTGTAAATTAAAGGAGCTAAGGGGGCGGATTAGGGGCTGGCAGAAATCCAAGGGTGTTTGGGGTTCAGCCAAAATTAAGACACTTGAAGAACAATTACACGTGATTGTTACTAGAATGGAATCCGAGGGTGCCTTGGATGATCTTAGAAATGAAAGACTTCAAATTCTGAATACTCTCTGGAAGAAAGTATGTGGGTCCAAAAGGCTCGGGTTCGCTGGTTAAATTTTGGGGATAAGAATTCTCAATATTTCCACAAGGTGTCTAAGGTTAAGGAGTCTAGATGTAGCTTGAGAAATCTTACCTTTAGTGGGGAAACTCTTACTGCACCAATAGCAATTAAACAAGCTGTTTTCACTCATTTCCATTCATTCTTTAAGGGTGGAAGAAAAGTCCCTGCAAAATTGAGGTGTGACAATCTTGGCAGGGTGGGAAGGTCAACCACTGCTGAGTTGGAGAAGGCTTTTACAGAACAAGAAGTGTGGGCTAACATTCAATCCTGTGACGGCAACCGCGCTCCGGGCCCGGATGGTTTTAATGTAACACCCCGATTTTGGTGGCGTCACTTTAGTAACCAAAAGTAAACTTAATGCGGAAATACGTGAATATTTTTTTTTCGATATAATAACTAAGACAAGACTGAATTAAATAAAACCCAAATGCGAAAAGCAATAAAACTATTATACAATATATATTTACAACCCCCGCTGTAAGTACCCAACCTCGTCACGAGTAACCTCTAGTGACGGAAAGTAGTAGAAAAGAACGCCCGTAGGCAAAAGGTATAATCCAAAAGAAAGGTTAGGTGTCTGCAACACTGTCCCTCAAAATAAGAATAAGTCAGCCCAGATGGCCTAAAACAAGACCTCTTAAGTCCAACCAACTCTCTGTGATTCCCGTAAAGGAACCACACAAAAAGCTATAGGTGGGAAACTACCCTGTCCCCAAAGAAAACAAATGATGTTCAGAGCTAAGACTCTACTCCTACACTAATCCCATCTCGAGGAGCTCACACCAGCACTAAAACCTACATGCTAGCATGATCGTCGTCCGAATTCGAAATCCAGAACGACCTAGTCTATGTACACCATCCGTCCTCCGCTCGCTATCGCGATGCGCTCCTGTTCCAGCATCCCAACTCTAGTTTCCCCCGAAGGGTGAACCGTCGTGAACCAGTCCGCCAAAGACATCTGACAAAGGGCGTTTGTCCGCCAAAGCACACACAGAAGACGCGAGGGTCAACTCCAAAGAATTACATAAATAATAGCACCAATAGATATAGATAAGAGAATAGCCACTTAGGCTTATAGCTAGGGATAACATCCTAGGGTTGCATATTCCATAATGAACTTAACAGCAATAATAACAATTAACATGTTCCAAATAGGATTAACAAATAACAATCACACTCGACAACTAAATCAGTATGCATGAATGCAGGATGATTAGTCAAACAACGTCTCCGACTCTCACTCGACACGTCGCCACGTGTTCTAGGTAAATTAAAGTCTCTAAAAGCTTACCCTAAGGTAAAGTCGATTCTGCGACAAAAGACACTTCTTCACATCAACATAGTAACTCATGATGATCTCCGGATCATCCGACTCATCTCAATCCGATGGTCACAACTGCTCAACAAGCAAAGAGTATCACATACTCGGAAACTACCGGTTTCCCGAACTTATCCCCAAGATAGCCCAACAATTAGGCATGTCAAGTCGATCCAACCCCTTGGGTTGAACATACGGACTCGCACACGCAACTCCCACAATTAGGCATGTCGAGTCGATCTAACCCATCGGGATGAACGTACGGACTCGCACACGCAACAAATGACAACGCCAAGTCGGTTCACTCAAAGGAGTCGAACATACGGACGTTGCGCGTGTCCAATGACTATCGCCGAATCGATCCAATCCATCGGATTGAACATACGGATCCGCGCGTGTCGAAAAGTTGTCGCTGAATCGATCCAATCCCTCGGATTGAACATACGGATTCACGCGAGGTAAAATGGCAATCGCTGAATCGATCCAATCCATCGGATTGAACATACGGACTCACGCGTGCCTGAGTGACTACCGCCGAATCGATCCAATCCATCGGATTGAATATACGGATTCGCGCGTGTCAACAATTATTGCCGAATCGGCCCAACCCGTCGGGTTTGGACATACGGATTCGCGCCGCAAAGTCGAAGATACACCCAACAACATAGCTGCTCCAACAGCACAACCACAATAGCTGCTCCAACAGCACAACAACAAACGCTGCTCCAACAGCACCACAACATCTACATACTCGAAGCCCCTCAACTTTCTCAATGCTGGGATCCGACGACACTTCTCGTTTTCCAAAACTATGATTTGCATCCAAAGCTTCCTTCCGAGGTTATTACCATTACTTAAAGATTTAGAGGTTGTTTAATGTCTTATGAGTTTTCTTTACAAAATAATTATCCTTTTAGTCTTATCGCAAATCCTATAAGTTCTCGGGATCTCCTAATCCCCAAATGACTCCAGAGAATGTCTCGATCCATAAACATCATAACAAGGCCCGAATCTCATTCGTCCTTTCAAGCTTCCTCAAAACTCTCAAAATAAAATCGGCATGACCTGCCCGCTTTTCTCACCGTTCAGAAACTCAGATTCCAGTACAGAGCATATTCAATTCATCACAATCAACAACATGTCATATATCGATAAATCGCATCATAAACACTTAGCACTTAGCATATAAAGCATGCACCACACATCCTAGATTACCCACATAACACATAGCCGAAGCCTTAGAAAACATTTTCCAATCACACACAATTCCAGTGCATAAACAATAAACAATGTCGAAACATCGACCCTAAGCATTAACTAGAGATTCAGTGAGAAGCCCTCACCTGTAGATTCTCCAGGACGATCTCCTAACACTTGTTCACAATCAAAGGCTTGCTCCTCTGGGAATTCCTCAAAATCACCTTTAGAGCAAAACCACAGAAATACTATCAGAATCTATCGAAAACTAAGCTATCGATACTTACTAAGGTTACTCGAAGTAATCTATACTCTAAGGTACGATAATCTAGCGCGAAAAGACAAGTTTTCGGAAAAGGAAATTTCCTCCTCCCCCTTTAATAGGTTCGGCCACTTTGTGCAATTATGGGGCTCGATTTTTCTTCGATCAAACTTGGTTCCTATGCTTTCATAAGCCGTAACTAAGGGTATTCTGAACTCGGAAAAATTATCGGATCAAAAACTGTCGCAGGGGTATTTTGGTCATGATTTTTAACTTAGAATTTTCAAAACTGAAATCCCAAAAATAAAATTTTGCAGGGACGTCACCAACGACGTTTATGACAACTAATCCTACTAGCACTAAGCTAAGGCGATAGTTTTCAGCCTAAAGGTTGAAGCTTTACACCAAAAACTCCAAAAATGGGTATTTTAGGTTCAAATTGATTCCGGCGGAATTCCGGCGACATAACGGAAAATCTAACCCGGCAGAAGTGATCTTGGGCGCATAAGGAAGAGGTTTAGAATCAGAAATGAAAGATTCAGGATAGTTTTGCAAAAACCCATAAACTATCCGCTCAGAAAACTCTACAGAAAAACTATGGAAAAAGCGATCAGAGGTAAGGATTAGCGACTATACCTCGAAGCCTTGAAGTAGCAACTAACGGATCAACGATCAAGCAAACGATGAAGAAAAACTCTTCTTCCTTCTTCCTTGTTCTTGGCCGCGGTTTTGGGAGAGAAAATGGAGGAGAATTTTTGTTTTTCTTCCTTTCTTTGCTATATATAAAGGTTGGAAATTCGCGGGAAAATGAAAGTTTCGCGAATCTGATTTTTCCGGCTTCATTCTCCATGAATTAATAGATATGTTTTGGCAAAAGAATTCCAAAACTATAAAGAGGTCTCCTTGTATTTTTGGCAACTAATGCATAGTCGGTATAAAACTATTTTACCCGATAAGTTGCTTTTTGCATCGAATGTCGGAATAGAAAACTTCCTTCTGAAGAAAGATTGAAATCATCAAGAGAAATGGGTGTACGCGTGTAGAATATTCATTTGAAGCTCTGAATAGAAAAAGTCTTCATTGTCGAGAAATTCTAGGGTTTTGAAAAACCAGGGATTCGGTTTCGGCAAACTTCCGATGATTGGAATCGGACGTTCGTAGATCCTAGAGTTTCGCCTCGAAACGATTTTGATATATGGAAAAAGAGAAGTTCTAACATTTCTCTGAAGATTTTTGGACTAAAATCCTACAGTGTTCCAAGGGTGGAACATAGTGTTATTTCCTAAGATTCTTGTCCTAGGTTTTTAAAGCGAATATTAGTCGTGCTATAACTTAAATCGACTTCGATACAATCCTCAGACTTTTCCTGAACTTTCTCCTTCATATATTATATTTCATTTGGTAAACTCTTGTTCAGGTTTCCTTTCGCGATACATCAAGCCTAATCGTAAATGGAAATCTCTTCCACTTATTCTAAGCTTAAAATCTTGGGTCTTACATTACTATCCTCCAAAAAGAAAGTTTCGTCCTCGAAACTTAAGGGTCAGTAATAGTTCTGGATATTATTCCTTGATCTTTTCCTCTAACTCCCACATAACACCGTCCGTGTCTTTATTCCAAATAATTTTCACTAAAACACTCTGCTTTCCCTTCGATTGTTTCACTCTTCTAGTCCCAATGTTGACCAACGGCGTCTCAACAGACATATCATCTTTCAACTTGCCGAGGTTTAACTACAATCATCAATGATAACACCACTAAAACTCTTACTCGAATATGATCTCCAGCTTCTGAAGTCAATCTTTACCCTAAGATTCTCATTCCACTTAGCAAAGTTCACTCGCTAATCTCTAGCTTGTATCACCGAAATCCATAACAAGTTTCATTCACTCTTAGACTTTAAGCAACTTGTCCAAATATGACAACCTCAAGTGTTCATCTTAATACTAACACTTCCCTTTTCTGTAACTTGATCACCATCTCGTCAATCAACTTCTTAATCTCTCTATCAAATTCTAACCAACTTCGAGTCCTAGAAACTTAAGACAACAATTCATAGACTTAAAACCTGAACCTTCACCAAGTTTGGACCTCTAATGTCCGTTAATTCTTCAATGCTTCCTAAATGAATATCCATTTCTTCAAACTATATCTCCTTCGCAAGAGAACTTATACTTAATGCGAACTTTTTCCTCCCAGCTCGACTAATCCTCGATCCAATCAAGTTAATCTTACCAATCCTTCTATCAAAGTCCATAGCCAGCTCTGATTCCGAATATCACCCCCTCAATATTAAGTTGATCAAGCCTAATACATCGAAGGTGAAATTTAGAAAAACCCACTGGAACAGTCAATGAGTTCCTATCATCCAATAGTCACAAATATCCTGACCTCACATCCTCAACGATTCCGCTAAGGAACTACACGCCCTCGACATCATACGTATACTATCCATAAGAAATCTCTATGAGATTCATTCTTCATCTTCTAGCTTCCTTTTAAACGCATCGGTAGAAGACTACTTTCTAAGCTTAGCGTGTCATTCTAAACCTCGTATAACTTCTATAGCTAAAATACGAGCTACGGTCAAATAAGGTATTAATAGGCGTAATAACTATAAGGTCAAAGCTTAGACAGTATAAGTAAGTTAGGTGTGTTTGCACACGCTACGAGAGTAATAGAATATATTATACTGAAATGAGAAAGAATGGTTAGAAAGTTACCATCGTTCTTGCGCTCTCTTCTGACTAATCCATCAGCTCCCTCGTCGCACAAGACATAGGCTCTTCCCCGTGCAGTAGGATGTCTTCCCCTCACCGTATGCACAGATGGCTCAACCTTGGTTATATTGCAATCCTTGGCTTGATGCCCTGGACGGTTGCAGTTGAAACATAGAGGTCTCCTTTCTGGACACTTGTTAGTGTAGTGCCCCACCTTCTTGCACCTGTAACACGTCACTCCTTGACCCGAAGTCTTGTTTCCTGTTCCTCCGATAACATTTATGGGCTTATACTGCCCCGAGGTAAAACCTTCTGCCACAGGACGTTGATACGGCTTCTTCTGTCGGAATCTCTCTATCCCATGATTATTTTGAAAGTTCGACCTCATTGGTCCCCCAGTGCCTGTTCTATTCATCCTCTTGTTCTTCATAAGTTCAACTTCTGTTGCCTTCTCAACCAAAGCTTGGAAACGCATAATTCCCAATGGCCTCACAGAGTCCTCGATATCTGGCCTCAGTCCATTGACGAAACGCTTACACATGTAGCGCTCATCGACATGGTCGGTGAAAAATTGGAAGTGTTTGGCCAAAGACTCCAATTTAGAAGCAAATTCAGGTACAGACATGCTCCCTTGTCGGAGTGTCAGAAACTGTGCCTCCCGCTCGTCCCGAGCACTAGTTGGAAAATACTTTTCCAAGAATGCAGTTCGAAAGGAGTTCCAATTCACCTCCTCGTCGTTAGCTTCCATAATTCCTCTGGTACCCTTCCACCAGTACTCAGCATCGCCCAGCAGCAGATAAGTTGCCAGGCCCACCTTAGCCCCTTCAGCAGTCTGCAGTACTTCGAAAATCTTCTCAATCTCTTGGATACATAGATCCGCATTGTCTGGGTCAGTCCCGCCCGTGAACTTGGGTGGATCCTGCCTTCTAAAATCATTCAGTCCCCTGTTCTGGTCTAGGGCTAACTCCCTCTCACGCTTATGTCGCTCACGTTCAGCCTTGTCAGCACGCCACTGAGCGTTCTCCACTGTTTGATTTGTCATTGCCTGGGCCACAACAGTCATTGCCCCAGCGAGTTGATTCATGTTCACCATGTTCTCTGTTCGTTAAGTAGACAGTCAGTACCAATCACAAGATAGTATTATGCATAGCTATACAATATGATTAGGTAGCAACTTCAATCAATTTAAAGCGAAAATCGCTTGCAGACAATCAAGGTTTTACTCTTTGCAGAGTCACACAACCTAGCACAGAAGACCTATTCCCCAACAACTCCCGAAAGACTCGACCGTGCTCTGATACCACAATGTAACACCCCGATTTCGGTGGCGTCACTTTAGTAACCAAAAGTAAACTTAATGCGGAAATACGTGAATATTTTTTTTTCGATATAATAACTAAGACAAGACTGAATTAAATAAAACCCAAATGCGAAAAGCAATAAAACTATTATACAATATATATTTACAACCCCCGCTGTAAGTACCCAACCTCGTCACGAGTAACCTCCAGTGACGGAAAGTAGTAGAAAAGAACGCCCGTAGGCAAAAGGTATAATCCAAAAGAAAGGTTAGGTGTCTGCAACACTGTCCCTCAAAATAAGAATAAGTCAGCCCAGATGGCCTAAAACAAGACCTCTTAAGTCCAACCAACTCTCTGTGATTCCCGTAAAGGAATAACACAAAAAGCTATAGGTGGGAAACTACCCTGTCCCCAAAGAAAACAAATGATGTTCAGAGCTAAGACTCTACTCCTACACTAATCCCATCTCGAGGAGCTCACACCAGCACTAAAATCTACATGCTAGCATGATCGTCGTCCGAATTCGAAATCCAGAACGACCTAGTCTATGTACACCATCCGTCCTCCGCTCGCTATCGCGATGCGCTCCTGTTCCAGCATCTCAACTCTAGTTTCCCCCGAAGGGTGAACCGTCGTGAACCAGTCCGCCAAAGACATCTGACAAAGGGCGTTTGTCCGCCAAAGCACACATAGAAGACGCGAGGATCAACTCCAAAGAATTACATAAATAATAGCACCAATAGATATAGATAAGAGAATAGCCACTTAGGCTTATAGCTAGGGATAACATCCTAGGGTTGCATATTCCATAATGAACTTAACAGCAATAATAACAATTAACATGTTCCAAATAGGATTAACAAATAACAATCACACTCGACAACTAAATCAGTATGCATGAATGCAGGATGATTAGTCAAACAACGTCTCCGACTCTCACTCGACACGTCGCCACGTGTTCTAGGTAAATTAAAGTCTCTAAAAGCTTACCCTAAGGTAAAGTCGATTCTGCGACAAAAGACACTTCTTCACATCAACATAGTAACTCATGATGATCTCCGGATCATCCGACTCATCTCAATCCGATGGTCACAACTGCTCAACAAGCAAAGAGTATCACATACTCGGAAACTACCGGTTTCCCGAACTTATCCCCAGGATAGCCCAACAATTAGGCATGTCAAGTCGATCCAACCCCTTGGGTTGAACATACGGACTCGCACACGCAACTCCCACAATTAGGCATGTCGAGTCGATCCAACCCATCGGGATGAACGTACGGACTCGCACACACAACAAATGACAACACCAAGTCGGTTCACTCAAAGGAGTCGAACATACGGATGTTGCGCGTGTCCAATGACTATCGCCGAATCGATCCAATCCATCGGATTGAACATACGGATCCGCGCGTGTCGAAAAGTTGTCGCTGAATCGATCCAATCCCTCGGATTGAACATACGGATTCACGCGAGGTAAAATGGCAATCGCTGAATCGATCCAATCCATCGGATTGAACATACGGACTCATGCGTGCCTGAGTGACTACCGCCGAATCGATCCAATCCATCGGATTGAATATACGGATTCGCGCGTGTCAACAATTATTGCCGAATCGGCCCAACCCGTCGGGTTTGGACATACGGATTCGCGCCGCAAAGTCGAAGATACACCCAACAACATAGCTGCTCCAACAGCACAACCACAATAGCTTCTCCAACAGCACAACAACAAACGCTGCTCCAACAGCACCACAACATCTACATACTCGAAGCCCCTCAACTTTCTCAATGCTGGGATCCGACGACACTTCTCGTTTTCCAAAACTATGATTTGCATCCAAAGCTTCCTTCCGAGGTTATTACCATTACTTAAAGATTTAGAGGTTGTTTAATGTCTTATGAGTTTTCTTTACAAAATAATTATCCTTTTAGTCTTATCGCAAATCCTATAAGTTCTCGGGATCTCCTAATCCCCAAATGACTCCAGAGAATGTCTCGATCCATAAACATCATAACAAGGCCCGAATCTCATTCGTCCTTTCAAGCTTCCTCAAAACTCTCAAAATAAAATCGGCATGATCTGCCCGCTTTTCTCACCGTTCAGAAACTCAGATTCCAGTACAGAGCATATTCAATTCATCACAATCAACAACATGTCATATATCGATAAATCGCATCATAAACACTTAGCACTTAGCATATAAAGCATGCACCACACATCCTAGATTACCCACATAACACATAGCATGTAAGTCAATCTCAAAAACATTCAGTAGATGAATCATCTACATTGTCAGCCGAAGCCTCAGAAAACATTTTCCAATCACACACAATTCCAGTGCATAAACAGTAAACAATGTCGAAACATCGACCCTAAGCATTAACTAGAGATTCAGTGAGAAGCCCTCACCTGTAGATTCTCCAGGACGATCTCCTAACACTTGTTCACAATCAAAGGCTTGCTCCTCTGGGAATTCCTCAAAATCACCTTTAGAGCAAAACCACAGAAATACTATCAGAATCTATCGAAAACTAAGCTATCGATACTTACTAAGGTTACTCGAAGTAATCTATACTCTAAGGTACGATAATCTAGCGCGAAAAGACAAGTTTTCGGAAAAGGAAATTTCCTCCTCCCCCTTTAATAGGTTCGGCCACTTTGTGCAATTATGGGGCTCGATTTTTCTTCGATCAAACTTAGTTCCTATGCTTTCATAAGCCGTAACTAAGGGTATTCTGAACTCGGAAAAATTATCGGATCAAAAACTGTCGCAGGGGTATTTTGGTCATGATTTTTAACTTAGAATTTTCAAAACTGAAATCTCAAAAATAAAATTTTGCAGGGACGTCACCAACGACGTTTATGACAACTAATCCTACTAGCACTAAGCTAAGGCGATAGTTTTCAGCCTAAAGGTTGAAGCTTTACACCAAAAACTCCAAAAATGGGTATTTTAGGTTCAAATTGATTCCGGCAGAATTCCGGTGACATAACGGAAAATCTAACCCGGCAGAAGTGATCTTGGGCGCATAAGGAAGAGGTTTAGAATCAGAAATGAAAGATTCAGGATAGTTTTGCAAAAACCCATAAACTATCCGCTCAGAAAACTCTACAGAAAAGCTATGGAAAAAGCGATCAGAGGTAAGGATTAGCGACTATACCTCGAAGCCTTGAAGTAGCAACTAACGGATCAACGATCAAGCAAACGATGAAGAAAAACTCTTCTTCCTTCTTCCTTGTTCTTGGCCGCGGTTTTGGGAGAGAAAATGGAGGAGAATTTTTGTTTTTCTTCCTTTCTTTGCTATATATAAAGGTTGGAAATTCGCGGGAAAATGAAAGTTTCGCGAATCTGATTTTTCCGGCTTCATTCTCCATGAATTAATAGATATGTTTTGGCAAAAGAATTCCAAAACTATAAAGAGGTCTCCTTGTATTTTTGGCAACTAATGCATAGTCGGTATAAAACTATTTTACCCGATAAGTTGCTTTTTGCATCGAATGTCGGAATAGAAAACTTCCTTCTGAAGAAAGATTGAAATCATCAAGAGAAATGGGTGTACGCGTGTAGAATATTCATTTGAAGCTCTGAATAGAAAAAGTCTTCATTGTCGAGAAATTCTAGGGTTTTGAAAAACCAGGGATTCGGTTTCGGCAAACTTCCGATGATTGGAATCGGACGTTCGTAGATCCTAGAGTTTCGCCTCGAAACGATTTTGATATATGGAAAAAGAGAAGTTCTAACATTTCTCTGAAGATTTTTGGACTAAAATCCTACAGTGTTCCAAGGGTGGAACATAGTGTTATTTCCTAAGATTCTTGTCCTAGGTTTTTAAAGCGAATATTAGTCGTGCTATAACTTAAATCGACTTCGATACAATCCTCAGACTTTTTCTGAACTTTCTCCTTCATATATTATATTTCATTTGGTAAACTCTTGTTCAGGTTTCCTTTCGCGATACATCAAGCCTAATCGTAAATGGAAATCTCTTCCACTTATTCTAAGCTTAAAATCTTGGGTCTTACATTTAACCTCTCTTTTTACAAGGAATTCTGGGGTGTGATCAAAGATGATCTAATGAAGGTTTTTAATGACTTCTACAATCATGGAAAACTTGTCAAGGGTATCAATGCGGCGTTCATTACTCTTATTCCGAAATCTCCAAGCCCATCTTCTATTACTGATTTTCGGCCAATTAGCCTAATCGGTAGCATCTACAAGTTAATCTCCAAAGTCCTCGCTTGCCGGCTTCAATGCATCATGCCATTCATACTATCTGAAAATCAATTTGCTTTCACTAAGGGAAGGCAAATTGCGGATTGCATCCTTGTGGCCAATGAAATTGTCGACTCAATGAAGAAAAACCGAGAAGGTGGAATCTTGTTGAAATTAGACTTCGCCAAAGCTTATGATAATATCAATTGGGCTTTCTTGATGAACCTACTTGAGGATATGGGCTTTGGCTCCCGTTGGGTAAAATGGATGGAGGAATGTGTCTCGACGGCTTCACTAGCGATTCTGGTGAATGGTTCCCCAACTGATTTTTTCAAAATTGAGAAAGGCCTTCGCCAAGGAGATCCTCTCTCCCCGCTCTTGTTCAATATTTGTGTCCACGAGTTCTCATGTATGCTGAACAAATCACTAACACTTTCCAACCCATGTGGCTATCAAATCGGGGATTCTTTGCTTATCAACCACCTACAGTTCGCAGATGATACCCTCATTTTCTGCAAAAATGACATGGACCATATCAACAATATTGGAGCCACTTTGGAAATATTCCTTGCAATATCTGGTCTAAAGGTAAATTACACTAAATCCTTACTTATGGGTTGTAATGTTGAATTGGTAAGGTTAAGATCTTTGGCTGAACTAATGGATGTTAGTGTTGGAGCCTTACCTATTATTTATCTTGGTGTTGATTTGGGGGGCAATCCGCGAAAAAAGAGCTTTTGGCTACCGGTATTGGAAAAAATGAGAAACAAGTTGGGCCTTTGGAGTTCTAAATGGCTATATTTGAGTGGAAGAATAGTCATGTTGAAATCAATTATGAGTGCTGTACCGATCTATCATATGGCTGTGTTTCTAGCTCCCATTGGTGTGATTGGTGACATGGAGAAGTTGATGAGAGCTTTTCTTTGGGGGAAAAGAGAAGGGGGTCGTCGCATCTCTTGGATTGCTTGGTCACAGATATGTAAGAGACTTGAATTGGGGGGTTTGGGTCTTGGGTTTATTGCTTGGAAAAACAGAGCCATGTTGATAAAATGGTTCTGGAGGTTCGGGGTCGAGCGGTCTGCTCTGTGGAGGAAAGTTCTGTGTGCTAAATATGGCTGCAATCCTCGTCTAATGTTGCTTCATGAGGTACAGGTTCCATCGTCACAATTATCCATCTATACTCAAGATATTTTTAAGATTGTGAGGGAAGATTCAATCATTTCTAAAGTCTTTAGAGAGGGATGTATTTGCTGTGTTGGCTTTGGAGAAAACATTCGGTTCTGGCTTGATCCTTGGCTGGATACTTCTCCGATATACCTAAGGTTTCCCCGGCTTTTCTTCTTAGCCCTCGATAAGAATGCGTATTTGTGCTCCGTTGGGCAGTATGTGCATGGCAGCTGGACTTGGAACCTTAATCTTCGACGGCGATTATTTGAGTGGGAAAATGATCTTCAAAGACAACTTTTTAGCCTTCTTAACCTCATTGTTCCGGGTGATGGTCCTGACTTATTGATTTGGACTGGTGATCCAACTGGTAATTTTTCTATGAAAGTATTTTGTGCAGCTGTGGAATCGAGGGTCTTTGGTGAGCATTCTTGGTTGGTCCCAAAACGAATTCGCAAAATTGTCCCTCCAAAAGTGGTACTGTTCACATGGCAATTAATGGAATCCAAAGTTGCAGTGAAGGAAAGCTTGATCCGCAGGGGTATATCGATAGAGAATGGAGGCCTTTGTGACATTTGTGGCTTGGAAGGGGAATTGGAAGGCCACCTCATGCTACGGTGCACTAAAACCTGGCAGTTATGGTGCGCAATTATGGCAAGGGAGGAAGTGATGTTCTGTATTCCATCCACCATCCAAGCTTGGCTAATTGAGTGGCCTACCCTTAGAGTCAAAACAGATCCCCTTCTTTGGGAAATTACTCCCTATGCGATTTTCTGGTCTATTTGGCTCGCTAGAAATGATGTGGACTTCAACCAGAAAGTCTTCTCTAACGAATCCGTTTGGGACATTCACATCATGAGAATTATGTGGTGGATCAAGGCATGGTGGAAGGGTTGCCCCTTCTCAACTCTTGACTTTTCCCAACATTTTGAAAAGCTTATAATCAAACATGCAGCCCCGAAAGTGAGAAAAGCTGATTGGTGCCCTCCCCCCGCTGGCTTTCTGAAATTCAACGTTGATGGCTCTTCCCGTCGAACTCCGGGTGTTAGTGGTGCTGGGGGGTTCTGAAGGATGAGCATGGTAGAATTTTGGGCCGCTTTTCGCTTGCTTTGGGGATCTCTTGGGCCTATGTTGTTGAGGTGAAAGCTATCCTTAATGCCCTGCTTTTCTGCAAAACAAACGGGTTTAAACGCATCATTGTGGAGAGCGACTCCACCCTCGCTGTAGGTTGGTCAATGTCCAAATCAAATCGTCCTTGGAAGCTCCTCAATGACCTGAACTTGATTGATCAGCTTAGGGCTGAAGTGGACTGTACAAGAGTCTTTCATGTCTTTAGAGAAGCCAACACCATTGCTGACTCCCTGGCCAAACAAGGTTGTGATTGCAGCTCCCCTCTCTTTGAACTTCTTGTTCCTTCGGCGTGTCTACCTCGTGCCCTGTCATCTTCTTAGTCGAAGCTTTCATGGTGCTTGTGCCGAGAGTTGTCTGGCTTTGTTTCTTTCTGTTATCGCTGTTGTTGTTTCGTTGATTTAGTCCTTTGTTGTTGCTTTTCTGTACTGTTTCTTTGGCCTAGCTCTTTGCTTTGCCGCTACTGTACTTCTGCTCTTGCTTATATATACCATTCTGTTTTCTAAAAAAATGTGCATGAATAGACTTTTTGCCGAGATAAAATGTATTAATTTTATCCTCAAACGCATAAAGAAGTCTTCACATTGATGATTGTTGGCAGATTTGCAGGTGGAGGAGCCTTGACTAATGCATGAATAAAATCACTCAAGGAAATGATGCAAGTCTCTATAATTAGATTCATTGATCCGGCCCAAGCATGAGGACTCCCCAAAACTTGTGATTGCATCAACAATAAGAGTTCAGACACATTAACTGCGATCACAAAAACAATGAACACAATTAAATATCAAGTCTTCATTCACAATATCATTGTGGTTCCCAACGAAAGCTATCATCAAAACATGGTCAAACCATCCACTATAATACCACTTTTGGGGAAAAAACGTCACACCATTGAGAAATAAAGCAGAAACACAATCATAATACAAGAATATTACGTGGAAAAATTCAAAATCAGAGAAAAACCACGACTGTAGTCTATACCGACAACTACAAAGTAAGAAATGTGAAATTGATTCGACGTTTATACTTCACTCTCAACCTCCTCATGGCCCTAATAGAACGACACTCTCCAAATAAAATATTTGAACTGCATCTTATTGCGCTCTACAATTAGAGAATAAGATAAAACACAAATACAAGTTTAAAGTATTTCCAACGTCTTGTAACAAGGAACTTAAGTCTATATATAGCCTTGAACTCCCTTATTCTTCACCATTTTAGTCCATATGAGACTTCTCTAAGATATTTTCTTTACCTCCCTCTTTCTTTATTGTACTAGGCAATGTAAAACTTATTCCGATCCACCATTTCAATTAAACTCAACATCACAAATATGATGATCTTCTCTGACACATTTTTTGGGTCTTTAATGGATGGCCCCATCCATTTGAAAAACATTGGTGCTTGATTCCAATAAATGACTTTTTTTGAAGTTTAAACTTTTGTGTTGGGAACGTGACTTACTTATATCAAAACCTTGTTGGTTATTTGAACCCTTTGAAAGAACAATAATGTATGTAAGTTAGTTGCTATAAATTTAGAGTCATACTCTTACAATATAATATAATCTCTAAAGTATGCAAAAGATTAATTATGCTGACAAGGAAAAAGTAATATCTAACCAGATTGTTGTTCAATTTCCACCAACCAATTCAAGTCTTTAAAACTAGTGTTTTGTGCAAATGTCTTCAATTGACAAAGAAGTTGGTCAAGTAGAAAAACTTCATTTCATTTATTTATTCCAAGTATATACTAAAGGAGTAGGTCTGGTATTGAGATACATAACTGTCACACATAAACAATGAAAAAAAATTAAAACACATAAGCTTATTACAGACACACCAGGCTTCAAATATACTAAGGTTTCATCTTCAAAGTGTCAAGAAACCTTCCCTTCCCAACATCATTGCTGGAGATGAAATCAAGAAACTCCCCAAAGCTGAACTCTTTGTAAGACTTTGGGTTTTTCTCATTCACAAGTTCAACTACAGGCCCCATCTTTGTCTCCATGGCAAAACTATGAAGACTCGCTATCGAAAACCTCTTCTCATCGCCATTAACCGTTGCTCGGTGAATCACACTCTTGTACTGTCCATTGCTTAGAACTTCCATCTGATCACCCACCTGCACCACAAGAGCTCCTTGCACAAACGGGACGCGAACCCAATTGTTCTTGTGCTTGATTTCAAGCCCAGAACGAGTTTGAAGGAGCAGTGTTATGGACCCGAAATCAGAATGTGGAGGATACCTAAGGTGAGTCCTGGTTCAGGGCATGCAGGGTAGCAGTTCACAGCCATGATTTGTGAGCCTCCATTGATTTCTTCTTGCAGGTAATTATTGTTTAGGCCTAGGGTTCCGAATATTATTTTCATTAATTTGCTTTGTAGATTTTGAATAGCCTCTGCATACTTTCCCATCTTATTCCTATAAACATATTGTAGATATAAGTACTTGAATACTTTCATTTCACATTTTCCTAATCAATATGTAAACTCGTCAGTTACACTTAAGTTTCTAATACATAGGAGCTTTTGTCATGGATAAAAATGTTTGAATAAGGGTGTATTTTAGTTTAAAATTTAATTACTTAAGTAATTATAGTAAACACTTATCACATAAGGTTTTAATGAGGCCTCTCTCTTTGATCTTGCTTCCAAGGTGGGGTGGGGGTGGGTTCTGTTTGAGCATTAGTTTGGCTCCTTTAATTCTACTATTCCCTTCTTTTTGTACCTGTATTTTCTTGTATTGGGTTGAAGTACCCCTTTTACTTCTCTTCAATATATATAGTCCATTGCTTATCAAAAAAAAAAAAAAAAAACATAATTCTTGATTCATAAGTCAATATGAGAAGCTTATGAAACTAAATTTAAAACAACTTGTACATAATTCATAAGTAGTTATTTTCTTTGGACAAAAAAAAGTAGTTATTTTCAAAATTTTATCCAAACAATTACATATATGTACTTATAATATAGAATAAACTCAAATAAACTTTACAAACACAGCCAAATCTTTTTGGAAAATTGTTCATTAAGAAAATTTGAATATAATTGGTAGACGTTGATAGTGTCAACGTATTACACAAACATCTAAACATTTCTGACTTTATTGTCTTGTGGTCTTTTTGACATATCAACATAGTGAAAACCTAATAAAATGTATGTATAAAAATTATTTACATTGTCTATGCGCGTAGTTATTAAAACCATAAAGCTTTGGTATCAGGAAAGTTCTAGCTATACCTAAAGAGATAGGAGGTCTTAAAGTTAATTCTACCTGTAACTTGATGGATTCGAAGGCCACATATGAATCCAATCTGAAATTGGATGAGTGTAGTGTTTGATGAAATCTCTCCAGCAGTAAACTTCATCTATAGCTTGGTTAAAGCTTGTCCCATACCTCACAGGTTTGTGAACATCATCAGAAAATAAACGCATCTTTTCATCACTAGGGAGGTTGAAGAACTCAGCTGCAACTTCAAGGGCTTCATCCATCACTGATTGACCAATTCCATGGTTTATAACCTAAAAAAATGTAAGCGTATTCTGAAAAATTTAATAGTAAATTAATACAAGTATGCCACTATGAAAGTCACCATTCATAGAAATTTGATAAATTGTATGCATGAACAGAAGCAACATGTATGTGTCTCAATTCGGAGGGAAAACTGAAAGCAAGTAGTACTTTTCTGTATTGTTAGTGCAAATTGCAAAGAAGAAGTGTAATTTTGTTTTATGTAATTTAATTCAGCTCATTTGTAAGCAAATGTATGGTCATAGAAAGACACTTAACAAATGGCCACAAGAAACAAAGATTACTGTTATTATTGGTTGAACCAAAAATATTTTATAATATAATTGCGCCTAAAAGTATTAATTTATCGCTGTTCTAGTACTTCTTATCCGAAAATTAAATATATGCATATGCCAGTTGATAAAAGTAAATATGTATAAATATATATATGCACCCATATGTGCATACATATGTTTACTTACAGGTTGAACTAAAAAACTATAAAACAATTGTGTAAAAGTAGTTATTTGTCGCTATTCTAAAACTTCTTATCAAAAAATTAAATACGTATGGAGGCCAATTTCTATAATATAATATGTATAGACTATATGTATATGAATATATGCACACATATATCTACTTACAAACATAAATAATTCGTTTTTCAAGTGGAGACATACAATTCGTCTTTCAAGTGGAAACATAATGGATAAAAAAAGTCTTTGTCTATTTAAAATGAATTAATATTATTTGACTTAGTTTTATGGAATGAAAATATTGGTAATGGATCTAACTCGTATTATTACATTATATATATGCAAAAGTCCCAACCTGTGCACATCATTTTATGGTAGACATCATTGACACTTGCAATTCGACCGACACAAAGTGTAGAGTTTTCTTTTTCATAAACTTTGCAATTTCTTATAGGGTTAAAGATCATATTAGTCCCTGTGTTTGTAAAAGTGTTTGAATTTGGTCCCTTAGTTAAAAAATGACGTTTAGTGGCGGTTTTCTTTACAGTTACTGGCGGTTTATAATACAGTTACTGGCGGTTTTTTGACTGAGGGACCAAAATCAAACGCTTTTACAAACACAGAGACTAATATGACCTTTAACCCTTTCTTATAGTTACAAACTGCCATAAATTACAGGTGCCTAGCTATATGGTGTCAGCCGCAAAGTTGGTGTGCATGCATTTTGTAATAGGCGTGCCACCTGGCAATGCACATGATATGGTTGATTTAACAACAAAGAGAGAGATACCAGAGTTGGTTACAACAAATCAAAAGCACGTGGGATTGAGGAGAGGAAATAGGAAAAAGGAAGGTTTAGGGACTATGTGTGAGGGGAATATTAAAAGGGAAGAGAATTGAAGGGTAAGGGTAAGAAATAGGTGGCTTATGTGATTCTTCTCTCTGAATATTCTCTCTGTCTCATCTATCTCGTTTCTTCTTCTTTTCTCAATTTTATATACCTGATTGTACCAATTTCTCATACTTGAGAAGTGACCAATTATTAAAAATATATCAGATAGTTTCAATTCTGTCTCCGTTCACTGGGTAACCATTTCATTGGTGCTTTCATCACAACATGGCAGAGAACACACGCCTCAAGGAGCTTCAAGCTGAGGTCAAAAGGAATGCTGATTTGGTTGAGAAAAATTACACCGATCTGCAATCAAAAATCGACACGATGCAGGAGGCCACTGATGCGAAGTTCAAGCAGATCACTGAAGCATTGGCCACTTTGTTGCAGCGCCAAACGCATTCCCCAGGTTCTCAACATGTTGGTTCGAGCTCTCAGAAACCTCCGTTTCAAGTGCGATCGGTTAAGCTAGATTTTCCTTGTTTTGATGGGAAGAATGTGCGGGACTGGATTTTTAGGGCAGAACAATTTTTCGATTATTATGACACCCCTGATCATGATCGATTGACAATTGCATCGGTGCATCTTGACCAAGAGGTGATTCCATGGTTCCAGATGCTTCACCGTGCAAATCCCTTTCAGACATGGGATGCTTTTACTGCTGCTCTTGAGCTCGATTTTGGTCCTTCTGTGTATGAATGTCCCCGATCTATTTTGTTTAAGCTTATGCAAAAAGGTACTGTGGGTGAGTATTATTTGGAATTCACTGCATTAGCTAACCGTGTCGATGGGTTGAGCTCTGATGCATTGTTGGACTGCTTTCTTAGTGGTCTTAATGAAGATATTTGCAGGGATGTACGAGCTATGTCTCCCACTCATTTGGCCAAAGCTGTGGCATTAGCCAAGCTGTTTGAAGAACGGTATCAACCAAGTAGCAAACCAAAATTCTCCATTCCCCACTCCAAAATCTCCCACACAAACTTTCCATACCAGAAACCTACTTCCACTGTAACCAAAATTGAGGTCCCTAACACTAATTCCAAAGCTAACATCCCACCATTATTACCAACACCTGCTACTAAACCTTTACACCACAACCACCCTAATCGGAAAGTTAAATATATTTCCCCAGCGGAAATGGAACTTAGGAGGGAGAAAGGATTGTGTTATTGGTGTGATGACAAATTCTCATTCAATCACAAGTGCCCTAACAAGTACCTCATGTTGTTACAACTTACTGATGATAATGATTTGGACGAAGAGACCAACCAGCCTGATATATCTAATGTTTCGGATGAATTACCACCCGGGGATCATCACCTCTCACTAAATGCAATGCGAGGCTCCACTGGGGTGGGCACCATTCGATTTACTGGCCAAATTGGTAATATCTTAGTACAAATTTTAGTGGATGGCGGAAGCTCTGACAGTTTTCTGCAACCCAGGATTGCAAAGTTTCTCAAGTTGCCTATTGAGCCCAAGCCTAGTTTCAAGGTTTTGGTGGGCAATGGCCAACACATGGAAACAGAAGGCTGGATTAGCAACTTGAAGGTTTCCATTCAGGGACGAGACTTGCTTGTTCCGATATATGTACTGCCAGTTTCCGGAGCTGACTTGATTTTGGGGGCCTCGTGGCTCGCAACGTTAGGACCTCATGTGGCTGATTATGCCGCTTTGTTTCTCCGTTTTTTTCACCAGGGAAAATTTGTTACTTTGCAGGGAGAGGCTTCCAATCCTCCTACTCATGCCCACTTTCACCAACTCAAACGCTTACAGGAAACTAGTGCAATTTCCGAGAGTTTTGCTGTCCACATACTGCCTACAGATGTTGATATTCTCCCTTCATTACCTGTGGATATTGATCCAGCGATAGCACAGTTGTTGCATACATATCGTGTGGTCTTCCAAACCCCGATGGGTCTACCTCCTGATCGTGACCAGAATCATGCTATTCCTTTGCTTCCTGATGCCAAGCCTGTCAAAGTGCGGCCATATAGGTATCCTCATAGTCAGAAAGAGCAAATCGACAAGATGGTCCAAGACATGTTGGATCAAGGTATTATTCAACCTAGCACTAGCCCTTTCTCTTCTCCTGTTGTATTGGTTAAAAAGAAAGATGGTCAATGGAGGTTTTGTACTGACTATCGTGCTTTAAATGCCATCACTATTAAGGACAGCTTTCCTATGCCAACAATGGATGAGTTATTGGATGAATTATATGGTGCTAAATATTTCTCTAAACTTGATCTTCGATCCGGTTACCATCAAATTTTAGTCCAGCAGGAAGATCGCTATAAGACCGCTTTTCGGACGCATCATGGTCATTACGAGTGGCTTGTTATGCCATTCGGCCTCACTAATGCACCAGCCACTTTTCAATGTTTGATGAACACAATTTTTGGGAAGGACTTACGAAAATTTGTGCTTGTCTTCTTCGACGACATTCTTGTTTATAGCCCTTCTTGGACTGCTCACTTGTGCCATTTGGAGTCAGTTTTGCAAACACTACAACAACATGTCTTATTTGCTAAACTTTCAAAGTGTTCTTTTGGATTACTTGAGGTGGAATATGTAACACCCCGGTTTCTCAACTGAGG
Organism: Lotus japonicus; assembly: GCF_012489685.1. NCBI lineage: Eukaryota > Viridiplantae > Streptophyta > Magnoliopsida > Fabales > Fabaceae > Lotus > Lotus japonicus. The sequence goes on along the minus strand of NC_080041.1, from coordinate 100,896,591 downwards.
AGTCACATTGGTAACCTAACAAGTCTAAGGACTATTTCTTAATCCTGAGAAAACACAATATATTTTTTTTTCCTTTTCGAAACAGCTGAACATAATTGAATATATAACATAGACTTTATTCAACAACCCATTCCCGACATAATAATAATAGTGTCATACATCATCATGAACAAGTTTCCAAAGTAAGTACGCTCACTTAGACAAGTGGCGAATATAAGGTTTAAACAACAGAGTTTTCAGAAGGAAAAAGAAACTCAGACATAGTCCACCAAAAAGGGAGAAGCAACTGCTTCATCCACCTCTACTCGACCGCCCACGGTCACGGTCTCCAACTTGAACAACTAAGCTTCAGCGGAAGGCTCTCCATCGCCTAATAGCGTTAAGCGCCCAAACAACAAGTAGCAAATAGAAAGGGTTAACTCCATACAATTACCATGTATGAAAGAGAAAATCATGCTATTCAAATTTAACTACCTATCATGGTAAATAAACCAACAACATAACTAAACTCATATATCAACAACCTAACATATAACATCAATTCAGATATCGACAACCTAACATATAACATCAATTCAAATATCGACAACCTAACATATAACATCAATTCAGATATCGACAACCTAACATATAACATCAAATCAGATATCAATAAACTAATAACTAAAATCCAACAACATAGGGTTAAGTGTTAGTTCCCTATAATGCAACTATATGTTTATACCAAAATGGATCGATCAGCAACGTCTCTCAAGACGGGACAATCACGCGGGACCACACCCACCTCATTGCCACTTAACGCCACTCCGGACGGGACAATCGCGTGGGACCACACCCACCTCATCGCCACTTTAGAACATCTCGAAAGATGGGACAATCCCGCGGGACCACACCCACCTCATTGCCACTTTATAACGCCTCGAAAGACGGGACAATCACGTGGGACCACACCCACCTCATCGCCACTTAAGAACCAAAGCCTATATGCCAAGTCAGTCAATAACAATCCCCAATCCAATGATTTAATTCGGAGAAACCACATGTTATTCCTATTATCAACGAACATAACTCAATTCAATTGCATACCAACTCAGTTTAATGATAGAAACCAGTAAACGGCCGAAGCCTCTCAGAAAACGGAGACACACGTCTCAATAAGTTTACTCGGCCGAAGCCTTCAGAAAACATTTGGCACAAGCCTAAAAAAAACAGTTAACATAAGCAAGCATAATAATCATAATCATATGCCAATCAATATAAACATCTTCATCTCAAACACAGGCAGTGCGATAAAAGCATGCAAGACTCAAAGACGCTCTAAAACTGAGTTACCCTTACCTTCGTGAGTAGAAGTTGGGCATGGAAGTTGTGAACCTAGAACAAGGAAACACAATCATCAACACAAGCCCTACTGGAAGTAACACTATCTAATAACGCTAATCGAAACCGGAAAGAAAGCTTTTAAAGCTTCAGAGTTCCTCTTAAGGCACGATTTGACAACAGAACTTCGTTCGCTAAAACGAGTATAACTCGAGCTACAGAACTCGGAATGACACGAAACCAGCGCCAAAATTTCAACAATCGAAAGAGCTACTCAATGGCTCAGGTCATAGAGACCCAAAAATTATTTTTGGACACGGTACCCTAAGCAATAGGTTTCGGCCACTATGTAAAATAGGGTTCCCGAACTTTTCCTTCGATCTAAATCGATTCCTAGGTATTCTTAGGCGATATCTAGGCCAGGGAAACTCTCAGAAAAATTATCGAATCGAAAACTGTCGCAGGGGTATTTTGGTCAATATTTTTAGCTCGGAAACTCAAAAATCAGAATTTCGAAAAATAAATTAGATGGGGTTGATACCAACGACGATTATGACGACTAATCCTACTGACGCTAAGCTTAGTCGAGAGTTTTAAGCCCAAAGGACGAAACTTTAGCCAAAAATGGGTATTTTCTACAGAAATGAATTTCGGCAGCATTTCGGCGACATTCGGCAAAATGAAATCCGCTAGAAGTACTCTTGGGTACGAAGAGAATATATTTAGACACTAAAATCAACCTATTTGGACAGTTTTACAAAAAGCTCAAAACTTGAGCACAAAAAGACATAACAAAAAGCGATGGAATTTAAAGATCAGAAGAAAGAAATAACATCAGTACCTCGAGGCCTACGCGTAGCAACGAACAGAGCAACGATCAGGCAAGAACCGGAAAAAAAACTCTTCCTCCTTTCTCCCTCAAGCTCACCCACAACCAACAAAGAAAATGAAAAGAAAAAGAAAAGAAAGACCAGAGAACGTGGTCTGCAGAAGAAGAAGAAAGAAAATGAAGGTGTGATTTTTCTTAGTTTATGAAGTCCTATATATAGGAAATTGAAAACGCGAGAAAATGATTATTTCGCGATTCCGATTTTTCCTACTGATTCCAACGTATTTTAGACACGATATTCTTCCCGCTGAATCTTCTAATTCTTCAAAGAAATATCAGTATGATTTTTGGTTTTCGAGGCTTGTTTTAAATGTTTACTGGCTTAAAATGCACTTTATGCACTTTTTGATTTTGACCTCGGATGCAGAAACTTCCTTCTGAAGAAAGATTTGGAACGTCGATTAGAGTGGGCATGCGCGTGTGGAATCTTCGTTTGAAGCTCCGAATAGAAAAAGTCTTCATTGTCGGGTGATTCTAGGGTTTTGAAATACCAGGGTTTCAGTTTCGGCAAACTTCCGATGATTGGAATCGGACGTTCGTAGATCCTAGAGTTTCGCCTCGAAACGATTGTGGTATATGGAAAAAGAGAAGTTCTAACATTTCTCTGAAAATTTTTGGAACTTTTCCCATAGTGTTCCAAGGGTGGAACTTTTTGGAAATTTTATTCCTATAGTGTTCCAAGGGTGGAACATAGTTTGATTTCCTAAGGTTCTTGTCCTAGGTTTTAAAACGGATATTAGTCGTGCTATAACTTAAATCGACTTCGATACAAACCTTTGACTTTTCCTGAACTTTCTCCTTCATAAATTTATTTCATTTAGTAAACTTTTGTTCAGGTTTCCCTTCACGATCATCAAACGAAAGTCAAGTTCCTCTCACGCGGACACAAAATCCTATGCGTGAGTTGGAAATTAATTAATTATTTTAATTCTAAAATCCTGGGTCTTACAAAATACCTGGGGCATACAGTTTCGGGTAATGGCGTGGCCATGGAAACTGGCAAAATTCAAGCTGTGTTAGAGTGGCCACAACCTATGTCAGTCAAACAATTACGGGGCTTTCTTGGTTTAACTGGTTATTACCGTCGATTTATTAAATCATATGCCATGATTGCAGGTCCCTTAACTGATCTGTTGAAGAAAGACTCATTTTGTTGGACGACAGCTGCTGACCAAGCTTTCATGAAACTGAAACAGGTAATTACTTCCGCCCCTGTATTGGCCTTACCGAATTTTACTCAACCTTTTGTTCTTGAAACCGATGTTTATGGGATTGGCATTGGGGCAGTGTTAAGTCAAAATGGCCACCCCATTGCGTATTTCTCCAAGAAATTGGCTCCCCGGATGCAAAAGCAATCTGCATACACCAGAGAGTTTCTTGCTATCACATCAGCATTGGCAAAATTCCGACATTATTTGTTAGGACACAAATTTATCATCCGAACTGATCAAAAGAGTTTGAGGAATCTTTTGGATCAATCACTCCAAACTCCGGAGCAGCAAGCTTGGTTGCATAAGTTCGTTGGGTATGATTTTCAGATTGAGTACAAGCCTGGTAAAGATAATATTGCTGCTGATGCATTATCCCGAGTGTTCCTTATGGCTTGGTCTGAACCACAATTTCACTTGATAGATGACTTGAAACAGGAACTTTTGCAAGATGAACATCTCCAATCCATCATCTCAGAGTTCCTCAATGCGCCTCGAATGGGGTCTCCATACACTATCAAAGGGGGTCTCTTATATTAGAAAGGACGATTGGTGTTACCTTCCAAGAGTCCGCTTATTCAACAAGTGCTAGGGGAATATCATAGTTCCCCACTTGGTGGTCACTCCGGCATTGCGCGTACAGTCACTCCGGCATTCCGACATTATTTGGCCTAATCTCCGTGATGATGTCAGGAAATTCGTCACCACTTGCACCATCTGTCAACAGGCAAAAACTGAACATACTTTACCTGCTGGGTTCTTACAACCACTGCCAATTCCTGCTCAGGTATGGGATGATGTTGCTATGGACTTTATAACTGGGTTACCTAACTCTCATGGTTTCACTGTTATCATGGTAGTGATTGATCGATTGACTAAATATAGTCATTTTATTGCCATGAAATCTGATTATTCGAGTAAAAGTGTGGCTGAAGCTTTTATGTTGCATATAGTTAAGTTGCATGGGGTTCCAAAGTCAATTGTTTCAGATAGAGATAAGGTTTTCACAAGTGATTTCTGGAAACACCTTTTCAAGTTACAAGGTACGACATTGGCAATGAGTTCTGCGTATCATCCTCAAACGGATGGACAATCTGAGGCTCTTAACAAATGCTTGGAAATGTACTTGCGTTGTTTTACATTTGATAATCCAAAGACCTGGGCGAAGTTGTTGGTTTGGGCAGAATTCTGGTATAATACCTCCTTTCACACTAGTTTGGGCATGACTCCTTTTCAGGCATTGTATGGTCGGGAACCCCCAGCTTTATTGCGCTACTCTGTCAACTCTCAGGATCCTCCAAACATACAGGAATTACTAGGAAACAGAGAACTGCTACTAACGACATTGAAAAGCAATTTACTTAAGGCCCAAACTGTTATGAAAATTCAGGCCGACAAAAAGAGACAGGACCGACAATTTGAGGTTGGGGATGCGGTGTTGGTTAAACTACAGCCATATAGACAACACTCAGCAGCTCTCAGGAAGAACAATAAATTATCCTTGCGCTATTTTGGTCCTTTCACTGTGCTGCGCAGAATTGGGGCTGTGGCATATAAGTTGCAGCTACCTGATCACGCTAAAATACACCCGGTGTTTCATGTATCCCAACTCAAACCATTTCGTGGAGCTGCTGCAGAGGCATACATTCCACTTCCTCTCCACACATCTGAGTTAGGACCAATTTTGTGGCCAACTGCTGTGCTTGACAGTAGAACAATTGTCCAAGGTTCTACTTTAGTTCCTCAAGTCTTGATTCAATGGGAAGGGTGCAGTCCTGCGGAGGCAACATGGGAAGTTGCTGCTGAATTACAAGCTAGTTACCCACATTTTAACCTTGCGGACAAGGTTCATTTTAAAGGGGAAGGCAATGTAATAGGCGTGCCACCTGGCAATGCACATGATATGGCTGATTTAACAACAAAGAGAGAGATACCAGAGTTGGTTACAACAAATCAAAAGCACGTGGGATTGAGGAGAGGAAATAGGAAAAAGATAGCTAACAGAAGGTTTAGGGACTATGTGTGAGGGGAATATTAAAAGGGAAGAGAATTGAAGGGTAAAGGTAAGAAATATGTGGCTTATGTGATTCTTCTCTCTGAATATTCTCTCAGTCTCATCTATCTCGTTTCTTCTTCTTTTCTCAATTTTATATACCTGATTGTACCAATTTCTCATACTTGAGAAATGACCAATTATTAAAAATATATCAGATAGTTTCAATTCTGTCTCCGTTCACTGGGTAACCATTTCACATTTTTTTGAAATAAGTTGAGCATATCTATTATATGTACCTGAAAGAAACCAATCTCCTTGCAAGCAATGCCAATTTCCTTGATGGTTTGAGACTGAAGAGATTGCTCTTGCAAATTAGCCATGTCTATTATGGGGAGAACGGCGGAGATGGGAACATTAGGGCTTGGGCGTTGAGATGGAGGAAGAACATAACGTTGAGGTATAGAAGACTCTCCTCGCTCCTCAAGACTCATAGCACTAGTAAACGAAGAAGAACCACAATGATCTCTATCATGTGGATCAAGTTGTTGCTCCATTTTCCTTTTTGCTAGCTAAATATTTCTGTGGGTGATCCTGTTTGGGTACATTGAGCTGAGTCCTCTAGTATTTGCTATTTATAAGGCTCCTAGTGGTATGGATTGATATCATGATATAGTAACCTATCCATAATTCACTTAAGTAGTTCACTTACATTGTACATGCATGAAAAGCAAAAAAAAAGACATTTTGTTCATAAATGAGTTTTGGACAGTTGCAAGCTGAGTCGTGAGAAGTTATTACAAAACAATACTATTGAATTGTTTTACAATACTACTGAATTTTGTTTCGGCGCTATACATGACTTAGTTTTAGTGGAGATATATGGTGGGTTTTGTTTTTGTCTCCTATTGGTATAAATGTTTCGGCTTTCTAGTAAGTGCTTAATACAGACGCCACTTTCTATGGTCAAGTTGTTTTGGCTTTGAACATTTCAATTGACACGTTGAGTTTTCTTCTTGTCATCATATAATTGAAGGAATTTTGAGGCCATACTCAACATTCATGGCTTAAATGTTTTTATTTTGCGTGTGAATATTCATGATTTAATTGGTCATGAATCTAGGAGTTCCATAAGATGCGCAAGTCAATTAAAAACATTATATAGTATTATACTTGCAGCCTCAAAATTATCATGTTGGAACTTCATTCAAAGTTTCCTCCAATTCAAGCTTAAACCAACATATCTCATTATAGTAAGTTGTTGCGGCTATTTTGGATATTGGTATTTCCTTTTTTTCTGGTACAAGAATATATATTGTTAATTTCAAGCTTTATTCTGGTCCAGGTTTCTTCTTAGTATTTTTTTTTTTCATTTTTTGTGTTGGCTAATTGCTAGTTGTTTTTACTTAAGTTTTGACATATTTATATATAAAATAATATATAATATATAATTCACAACATATATACCCTGAATTTTATGCTCACGAATTATTCCACGTGTTTCCTTCCTTTATAAGGACAATATATATACTTTTGTGGGTGCAATACAATGAATATATACTAGCACTTTGTTATTGGATGATTGTTTTAGTTTTGACTTTACTATGGGTGATGATGACTCATTATTGTTGTAAAGGTATATCTGATTGATAAACAGAGATGAACATTGAATTTTATGTCTCTCTGTTTGTACGTGTCACAATAAAAATCAAGGATTTTTAAATAAATTATTAGTGATTACAATTTTCAAGGTAATTGAATAGATAGAGCCAACTGATCACTCACAAGAATGTTTTGATGAATTTGGTGATTCTCTAAGATTCAAGGCAACGCCTTTGTCGTGTTGATGCTTCGAAGGTGGCACTTCGAAGAGAACACTCTGACGCTCAATTTAGATGTAGCTGATGTGAGGAAGATGACATGTCAGTGTGTACCTTAATGCGCTTTGACCCTACCTTTTATAAGGTTAGGTTTGAGAAATCTGAGGTTGAGTTGCTTGTCATATTGTGAGTATGAGGTATGGTGGAGATTTGAGGAGGTCCTTTCATTGTTTGACACGCGGTACCTGGTCAAACGAAATGTATGGATTTTGCGTGTTACACCCATGTCTCGAGCGATGTGATTACACATAGAGCCATTGACCTTAAGGGTTAAGCAAATGGGTTGAAGTGTCAACGAGGTGGCTTGATGCAAAATATGCAAAGTTAATATGTGGGTTTCTGGCCGTCGTTCAGTGGTCGTTTTGTAAGTGAATATGATTTCACATGGTCGGTGACATATGTGTCAGAAATGAATGTGGTCTTATTGATGTGATTAACAATCTTACTCGGGTTCTCAAATGGTCAACATGTGTAAATATGACATAAAATAGGTATCATGGGAGTATGATTACTCGGATATGATCGGTTCCTACAACAAAATGATAACCACCGACAAATGAGCTCTCAGTTCTATTCATTACCAAGGTTGATGGCCGAGAAGTATGCTGGAACTAGTTTAGAGGTGTTTGATCTGTGTGTGATAGTGTAACACTAGATCTCATAATAAGAATCCTTTAACTCTAGCCATCGCCAAAGGTAATGGACAAGAGATATGTTGAATTTGGTTGCATGGGTGATTAGTCATCGACTAACAGTGTAAAGCCGATCACCGGAACATGAGTCCCTTAGCATTGGTCCTCACCAAGGGTGATGCCCAAGACATATGTTGAACTTAGTCACATATGTGTGTGCATTTGTCTGTTGATCGTTACTGGAATTTAAAAATATTGGGCTTGCTGGAATGATAACACGTTTTCTGGTGGTTGCATTTTCCGAAAGTGCATATCTCTTCTTGACTGGTGGTGTGTCTTTTTGGTTTCTACGCATTTCAGTTGTAATTGTGTTTATATTTTACTAAAATGGCGACGATGGTTCTATGTTTGTGTGGAAATAATGTTCTTGCCCCTCTCCATTCTGCCTATAAATAGGAGAGGCTCACTCAATCTCTTGTTTTGCTGTCTTCTTCTCAACTCTCTGTCGACTATGGCGTGGTGGTGTTTTCTTTTTCAGTGACAAAAGGAGGGTACATTTATGGTGGAATGTGACATTCTTGGCTTTCCCTTTCTCTTATGTAGTGGTCGCGAATCTTCTCTCATTATAAAACATGTACTTTCTTTTTCCATAACTACCTTTTTTATGGTGGTTTTTGAGGAAAGAAGGTTAAGAGGCGTGGTGAAGCATCTTTGAAGTATTTTCTTGGCTTTTCTCATTTCTTCGTGTTGGGATTTGGGCAAAGACCGCATTTTGTAGAGGTAAGAGTAGTCTTGGGATGTCCTATTGGAGATCTATGCTCATCCATGCCTTGTAAACTATTTGGATCTAGCTTGCTTGATGTAGAAGTCACCAAAGAAGGAGTGAAAAAACATGAAAAGTGGAGAGGAATGGGTTGAATTGGCGCGACACTCATGAAGAGTGATAAGTTTAGGGTGTAGAGAAGCCAGAAGCTATGGAAGCTTGAGGGATGAGAAGCACAAGAGTGTAACACTTGATAATTCTCTACAATGTTCCTAGAGAGAAAACTATAGAAATTAATATTCTAAAAGAAGAAACTTATCAAATGATTCAATGGTAAAGAAAATACAAGTGGAACCCTCTATATACGTGCATATGGTGTAGTCGGCACCTAAGGCCCAACAAGGGTATCATGCTCTCTAATGCAACCAATGCAATTGTAAACAAACCTAATTGGGCCAGAATACAAACCCATAAAACTATATCCCTAATGGCCCTAAATACAAGCCCACATCAAATACAATCCAAATTTAAAGCCTAAATATTCTAAATCCTAATAAGGTCGTTATACTAGCCTAAATGAAAACAAACTACAATAAAAGTAAAATACGTACAAACCATACTAACGTTTTTACCAAAAAAAAAAACCATACTAACGTATATGGAAATCATGTTTTGGACAATGATTCCAATAAGTCTTCTTGTGTCATCCCCTTTTTTCCAAGCATGCACCTTGTCCGGTGGGAGTTGCATTCCCACACGTATGGCCTTATTATTCGTATGGCATTGGGCCAGGGTTAGGTTTTGACTCTTGCGAATCCTCTATAGATCGATGCTCGGTAATGGCTTATGGAAAAGGAAAACAAGTGTTGGAACTTTTCTTGTATGGTTCTAAGGAGTACTTGTGAATGTGTTGCAACGTACTTGAGATGCCATCCTATTATCCTACTTGTGGATAGTCAGTTGAGAGACTATCCTACATCATCTAGTGTCTTAGGGATGATTATGAAGTACGCTATCCTTCTCTGATTGATTGAGTGTGTTTTATTTCTCGGGGGTGTACATGCATCTTTATCCCATTAAGAAGTTGGAAGCTTATTTTCCCTTCTACGTGTTTGAGATGAACGTTCTAGACCCCGACTAAGGTAGCGTTTGATGACGGAACATAACATAACGGAACGGGACAGAATAAGACAATAATGTTCAGTGTGTTGCGTTTGGTAACTCCAAGTCATTAGAACATAAGCATAATTTTAATTACATATATAATCATGCATGTTTAATATTTGATTGAGTATACAAAATTGAACTCAATTGAATATTATACGTTGAGCTCGTTTGTCATTACTTATTTCGTGATATAATCACTTATTTTTCTTAAAACAATCATGTATGTATTTGTTAAGCTGTTTGCGTATGCTTTTGAAAAAAAGCAAACATCTGATTATTTGTTTATGTGTTTGTTTCAGATTAAAAAATAATAATATTAGAGAGATTAATCTATAGAGATTTTGAGAAAAGCATAATCTTATATCGTCTATCACAATAGATTTTCTTCAAAAGCTAAAGCTGATTAAGAGTGTGTTTGTTTCAGGTTAAAAAACTAGTGATTTTTAGCTCTCTAAAAAAAGATTAATTTTTAAATATTTTGAGAAAAAAATAAGCTGATTTGTGTTTGATTAATAAATTTTTTTTATCTTCTCTCATCTATTGTAATAAATTTTCCTTATAAGCTAATTAAAGTGCAATTTTTAAATAATCTATTTTCAGCTTCTTTTAAAATCATGATTTTTTAAAAAAGATGAAACAAAGATCTTAAACTTTTATAAAAATGATTTTTTATTTAAGAAAAGTGATTTTTATTTTAAAATAAGATGAAACAAAGACACCGTAAAGTAGCTTTTCCATTTAATATGCTTTCGTCTTTTTTTTTAAATTATGATTTTTCAAAATGCTGACATAAAAATGATTTTTTTTAATTGAAAAAAATTATTTTCTTAATTGAAAAAATGATTTTGCAAATGTGGCTTGCAAGATTTTGAAAATTAGGCAGCAAATGTTGCAAAATCTATTGCAAGTCACTGAAATGTTTGATGTGAATTGTGAAACTAACTGTGAATATGGTTCAGAATATTTCTAACACGCTTCTTATGGCCTTTATTGATTGACAAGTTTCAAAGCTAAATATGAAAATTAGGTAGCAAATGTTGCAAAATCTGTTGCAAGTCACTGAAATGTTTGATGTGAATTGTGAATATGGTTCAGGATATTTCTAACACGCTTCTTATGGCCTTTATTGATTGAGCTCATCTCTAAAATATGTAACCCTCTTTTGGAGTATAAAGATTCATGGGTAGAAAATGTATTTTGCTTCTTAATTTTCACATCTCTTCATCTTGATTAGAAAGTCTTGGCTGACATTTGTAAAGTCTATTACTTTCAATTTTCAAATTCATTGCAGCATTGATACACTTTTCCTTGCATATCATTTCAGCATTGTATTTTATGGTATAGTGTAAGCCATAGCAACTAGCAACAAACCATTGGTTCTCTACTTCCCCTGCAAATTAAGCAACTAATTAGAAAACCAAACCGTATGTGTCCACGAAATTGCATATTAATTCTTTATAATTTACTATATTAGCTAGATGTGTTCAAGTTCGTTGTGAAAAACCAAAATAGTTATTAATTCAAAGTTTTATAAATAAGGGTCTGTTAGAAATTCAAGAGCTAACTCATTGACTGACTGGCTTTTCTTTTTTCTAAATTGTTAAACATGCTAAAAGGTTACATACGTACAAATATTCGTTTCATTTGATAAACTAGATTGGCTTTGTTGGGAGATACATCAGAATACTACCCTCATGTACTGTATCTGTACCCCACATGCTTGATCACCAACTGGAATCAAGCATAATCAAATCTAAGTTTTTATTGGCAACTTGTAGACCAGCTGGATTTTTTCAAGATTTAAGACTTTGGTTAGATTCAAATGAGCATAGACTCCCGTATATGAAAATTGCCTTTTGGATATCATTGTACAACTTCATAATATTGAGAGCTCTTATGTTGTAATTGGAAGTTTGATTTATTGGCTTTCTATTAAAATAAAATACAATCCCCTTCCTATTTTCTGTTGGATCATTCACATGACTTGATTAATGTAGAAATTAAAGAAATATGGAGTATGGATTTTTGGTCTACCTTGTGCAAATTGAGTAAACAACCATTTTGGTCCCTGATTGTGTATATCGGTGACGGACTAGTCCTCATACTTTGAAAATGGTCATTTTTAATCCCTGAATGTGTTGTCGTCGGTCAAGTTAGTCCTTGGTTCAGTTTTCCGTTAGTCCCTCAGACGGAAAAGTCCAAATGGCAAATAAATTTCCACGCTAGCGTCCTACTGGCACCTTATCGTTTTCCCTCCTAAAAAACAATGTCAATTTCGTCCCTGGCTTATGCTTCTTCTTCCTCCTCCTGCTCTTTTTCTTCCTCCTACTCTTCTTCATCATCATCATGTTCATCTTCATCATTCTTCATCTTTTTTATCTTCATCATCCTCTCAATTTAAAATTTACGGGAAAAATTTAATTAAGGGAAAAAAACTAATTGATGCCAGCTTAATAAACCTAATTAATTAAAGTTAAAACAAAACCTATATTTTCTTGTTTTTCATCTCTTCATCATCATCTTCTTCATCAAAAACCAAAAACCCAGATTTTGATGTTTACTTACTGTTATTCTTCATTGCTATTCATCACTCAATTATTATTCATTGTATCAAGAATAATTCATATTTTGATGTTCCTTACTGCTATGATACATAAAATTTACATAACAAGTAAACAAAATTCAATGTAACTTCATCCCTTTACAACACCTGTCAACCATATTCTAATGCTCCTATATGATTCTGCAGTATCTGAAGAATACATGCGATAAACCAAAACCCCATATACCCATCACTCAATACAAAAAAAAAAGTGCATCAATTAAAAAGACAAACAAAAAGAAAATTTGTTGAACCCAATACAAGATTGCACTCCACCCTGCCAATTCAAAACTAAAACAGTCATCAATCACTTCATTCGGTGAGTGGATACTCTTCATCAGTTTGGTGATGGGTTATCCCTGGGTTTTCGATACAATTTTACAAACAAAACCGATCCATGAATTTTTCGCTATCTGCTTTTAATCCCATACCAAAAAATGGTTAAGAAATACAAACAAAAAGAACAAAAATGTGCAGCAAACAAATTATCGACGATTGCTTACAGGGATACATCAAAATTTTTGCAGAAGAGAAATAAATGGAAAATGCAAAAAGAACAAAATTGCAGATTTTGACCCACTCAAGATCTAGTTTCCTCCGGTCTTTCCAGAACCAGCAATATACTAAATGGGAAATGCAAAATTCCAGAAATCCTAAAGCCATACACGGCCACCCCCAATCTACACCTTGAATTTATTTTTCTTTGCAAATATCAGCATCTCATCTCATCAACTTCCCAATTTCTGAAGAAACCCCCACCACTACCACTGCAACCCCAACCCCCAGCTACGATCAAAATTCAGAAACCCAGTGAGAGAAAGAAAGGGATGAGGGGAGAGGGGAAAGGTTGAATCGGAAAGGGATGGTGCCAATCCGGATCCAGTATAGAGAGATAAACCGAGGATAGTGAATCGGTTAAGCTTCTGGACGAGGTGTGAAGATGATGGTATTAGAAAATCATATTATGGTTTGTCAAAATCAAAAGCCCTTTCTTCTTCAACCTCTACCGTCTCTGCAACTTTGTTTCTTCTTCAACCAACCTCTGTTCATATCAAAACCAATCAAAAACCACCAGATCCAAGCCTCATTGGATGTAAAGAAGCATTGTTGACCCAAAAAATGCAAACTTTGGAGGCATGGGTCGTGATTTGGCCCTGATCTGCGCGGTGCATGTCACAGTGGTGCAGATCTGAGTTGAGGCAAGTTTGGAGGAAGGAGGAGAAAAGAGGATGAACGTAGGGTGAAGGGAGAAGAATGAAACAAAGGGTGAAGGAGAGCAAGGGGTGTGAATGTGTGATTGAAATGAAGAAGAAGAAGAAGATGATGAATTGATGATGATGAAGTCTGGAGAAGAAGATAATATGATGATGAATTGATGATGATGAACCTAGGGACGAAATTGACATTATGTTTTAGGAGGGAAAAAAGAGAAGGTGCCACATATGACTCTTGCATGGAAAAAAAATTTGCACTTGGACTTTTCCGTCGGAGGGACTAACGGAAAACTGAACCAAGGACTAACTTGACTAACGGCAACACATTCAAGGATTAAAAATGACCATTTTCAAAGTATGAGGACTAGTCTGTCACCGATATATACAATCAGGGACCAAAATGGTTGTTTACTCTGTGCAAATTTTGAACTTTTGGCTTAGTTTACCTTTTCTGTATGATGTACTTGCTTTCATATTATTTACATTAACAGGCTGATTGCAGGTCTTAGACTACCACAATGGCACAATATCTAGTCTTCTTGCAAGATGGCAATTAGAGATACAAATGAAGAAAGAAGATCAACCAAACATGGTATGTACTAAATTTTATCATCAATTCTGGTTTAGGCATGGCTGCCATGGGCACTAGTGGATCACGTAGACGGAAAGCAGTTGACAAAACACATAACTATCTAAAACAGGCATAATCATTTCCATTTTGGGTCTATAAAGTTGAAAACTGACAATTGACACTAGTGCATGCATCCCCATCTTTTCTAAATTGCCAGTTTGTTTATTCCATAACACTGTGCAGGGTGCACTACTATCTGAATTCCAAATAACTGCACCAGCATCCCAACCACTAATTGTGTAGTGAGCTGCATCCACAACATATCCTTGGAAAAGTTCATTTTTTTCAGTTGTTGACGGCAGTCTTGCTGTCTCAGTTCGACAGAGCAAATAATTTAATAGATCAGCCAACAAACAAAAAATGTTATAAACCTTAGAGGAAGAATGGAAGTGAGGAAGACGTTGAATTCGAGGAAACTGTGAATCCGTGATAGAGAACTTAATATTTTGGTTGCTAAGAGAAGTGCACTACAGTGAACAAATATTAACATTTAGATTAACATAAATCAAGAGATGAGATCTGGTGTCAAAATTTGATTTGGCATCTGGTGTCATTTGATCCTATCCCTTGTAGTCATAATGATATGAATTGGGGAAATAGAGGAAGAGAAAACTGTGAAAAGAGAAAGTATATCTTCATATTATTTAAAGATACATAATAAGGAGATACAAACACCAATTTACATTACATGAACATTGACCAACTCTAACTAATTACATGAAACTAGTTGTCTTTACACACTTGCATCAACTCTCACTAATAGGTTCAATGTCATCCGCATTTTGCACGGGTCGTTTTCTAGTTTCAATGATTTAGTGGAGTTGTCCTACTCTTACCATGGCAAACTGGTTCTCCAAAGGTGGCTTTCCTAATACAATAGCCTTAGATACTTGATCCATAGTTGGACGCGAATGTGGATTTTCTCTCAAGCAAGAAAGTGCCAGACTTGCAATCAAGATCACCTCCCCATCAATTGGTTTTTCAGGCTGAGGAGGTCTTTGATCTAAAACATCAATCAATAGCAAATCATTAACCATTGGTGCTGTAGATGGTGACATCAATGAAGAAATGAGATCTCCTGGATGCTTTCCTATGATGATTTCCAAAGCAAATACTCCAAAGCTATATACATCACATTTCTCATTCACTTGCATTGTCTGCGCTAACTCTGCAAAGGTAAAAGTTTTTTTAATCAATGTCAGGTTTTAATAAAATCAGGTGAAGTAGCTTTGTATACAGAAACTATTCCTATAAAAGAGTGCAGCCAATGTAAAATGGTATGATCATTTCAATTTTTAAATGTGAGGTTAAAGTGTCTAACCCGGTGCTGCATAACCAAAGGTGCCTGCGAATGCGGTCCAAGTATGTGAACCGGGCTTCAGAAACTTTGCTGTTCCAAAATCAGATACATGAGCTTCATATTGAAGATCTAGAAGAACATTCTTGCTTGATATGTCACGATGAATTATAGGAGGTGAACAATCGTGATGCATATAGGACAAAGCATTGGCCACACCTTTCACAACATTCACCCTCTTTTCCCAATCAAATGCTGTTGCTTGTTTGTCACTGTTTAGCACATGATCCAAGCTTCCCCCTTCCAAGAACTCATAAACCAAGAATGAGAACTTTGAGTGTAAGCAAAACCCATGAAGCTTTATAATGTTCCTATGTCTAATTTCTGTCAAAGTTTGAATCTCACTGTTGAAAGCCTTTGAACTGAAATTTGACATTTCCTCATCTGTTACTGAATGAAGTTTCTTCACAGCAACAACCAAACCCGCTGGCAACTCCGCCATGTAAACATTTCCTTGACCTCCCACTCCAATGAGATATTTGTCATCAAAATTCTCTGTAGCTTCAATGATATTCTCAAACATTATCTTTCCATCATAGTCCCATATGGAAAATAGTGCTACCCTTTCAGGTTCTTCTTCAGATTGAATTTCTTCCTTTGGTTTACTTCTACATAGTAGGTACACTGAAAGCCCCACCCCACACAACACTAGTATTACAACTCCCACAGCAAGAAGTACCCACATGATGACTTTGTACCACTTCTGACCATGGCTGGGTGAGCAAAGTCTCAAGCCAGTGACATTACCACACAACCCTTTGTTGTTTTTAAATGATTCCATTGTAGCATTAAGAAAAGCTGGACTATTTGGAAGTGGCCCTTCTAACTGGTTGTCTGATATGTTAACAAAATCCAGTGTTCTACCAAAAGTGGAGGGAATGGTGCCGGAAAGACTATTATGTGAGAGATTCAACATTAACAAGTTCTCCAACTTTCCAAGATTTGGTGGTATTATTCCATTTAATAGATTGCCACTAAGATCAAGAGATTCCAGAGCTTCGGTAAACTGTGACGGAATGTTTCCTTCAATTTTGTTCATACTCAAATTCAAGTTCCGCAACCTAGGTAAGTTCATAACTTCTTGTGGTATTGTGCCTCTCAATTCATTTCCTCCAAGATCCAAAGTGTCAAGCATCTGTAGCAATCCAATTTCTGCTGGAATGTTTCCTGAAATATAATTGTTGCTAATCTCGAGCTCGGCTAATTGTGTCAGGCTTCCTAGCTCCTTTGGAAGCTTCCCAGTCAAGTGGTTTGAAGAAATATGAAGCCTGCCAAGCTTGGTTGCTTCAACAAGTTCTAGTGGTATGCCACCAGAAAGGTTATTGTTGGATAATTTGAGGGTGTTAAGATTAAGGCACTTCCCCCACTTTGGTGAAATGGGGCCATAAAATTTATTGTCACTCAGATCAATGATTTCCAAATCAGGATAAACACCAAAATCTTGTGCTATGTCCCCTTCTATTTGATTTTTCTCAATCCTGAGCCTAATAATACTTGAGCAGTTCTTCAAGCTTCTTGGCACTGGACCTGTAAAGTGATTGTCAAAAGCATTTAAGTATGCTAGTGACCCACCAGAGCAGATTTCAGGTGGCAAATGGCCAGTGAAATCATTTTCTCCTAATAACAAGGAAAACCAGTTGGTGAAGTTATACAGGACCTGCGGAATGCTACCATTGAGTTTGTTGGTGGACAGTTCCAAGACCAATAGCCCTGTCAAATTACCAATTGTGGTAGGAATAGTTCCTGAGAGGTTGTTTTGTTGGAGACTGAGGTAATTCAAACTGATCATATTCCCTATAGAGGAAGGAATTGGTCCAGAAAGATGGTTAAAGCCCAAGTACAAGTCTGTGAGCTTTGTCAAGCTCCCAATGGTGGAAGGAATGGACCCTGAAAGTTGGTTTCTAAATAGCAATATTTCTTTCAAGTTGACCAAGTTTCCTATGGAAGCTGGTATTGATCCAGAAAAACTATTGCCATAGAGGTGGAGAAAGGACAAGTTAGACAGGTTCCCTATGGAAGGTGGGAGTGGTCCAGACAAGAGGGTATTGTTGGCAAGATAAAGTTTATTTAAACTGCTCATGTTACCTATTGTTTCAGGGATAGCACCAGAGAGAGGGTTTTTGGACAGATCAAGAAACCTAAGTTTTGTAAGCATTCCAATTTCTCTTGGAATGGGACCTGAAAATGTGTTCTCTGCAAAGCCAAGATACTCCAAGTTGTTCAATTTTCCAATCTCTGGAGGAATGTGGCCAGACAGTTTATTGGTACCAAAGTCTAGATATGTTAGTTTGGACAAATTTTCTATGGAGCTAGGAATAGCTCCCTCTAGTTTGCATATGGAAAGATCAAGGCCATATAGAGTCCTTAGTGTCCAAATTTCTTGAGGGATGAAACCATCAAATGAATTCTCAGAGAAGTTCAAAATATTTACTTTGGGCATGTCACCTACTTGTGGTGGGATGGTCCCATAAAAGGAGTTGCCAAAGATGTCTATGGTTTTGAGATTGGGGAATGAGGAGAAACTAAGAGTGTGAAGTGTACCTTTTAGTCCATAATTTGCAAGACTTATTCTAGAGATTGAGCTGGATTTGTCACACTGAATTCCTCTCCATTTGCATGGATCAGAACCTGTCCAAGTTGACAAGAGAGCTTGGCTTTGGTTGTCAAGGCTCTGTTTCCATTTCAACAGAGCATTTGCTTCACTCTCTTCAGCTGCAGCTTGGGGAAGCAGAAGTGTTAGAAGGATATACAGAAACATGAACTGAATTTGGGAGGTTCTTTGAATCACAACAAGCATGTGTACCATGATTAAGAATAACTGGATTCTTGTGTCAAGATTATGATCTTGGATTTGAGGGTGATCATGGAGTTGGAGGTGGGAGACCCTTTAAAGAAGCAATAATGAGCAAGGAGATATGTTGAAACTTGAAGTGGGGTCATTGGAGTCAAATCAAGTTCTGCCATTGAAAGATAATAAAAGAGGCTTGCTTAATGGATTAACATATCTTGCTCATCATTAGCGCAAATCATGCTTCCCTTTGAACTTTTTTCTGTGTATTTGGTACAGTAAACATTTGTGAGTGGGATCTTTTTATCGCACCATATAAATAACTTCTGGAAATTAATTTTTGAATGTGAATGACATGAACATGAACATGAACATGAACTATTGTCTAATTTTTCTGTTTGCCAAAGATACTCAAATTTAAAATTAAAACGGTTGCCCATTCACATTAACATGAAATAAGAGATAGATAAATCTTAGAGTGTGATATTCAAACTATCATCTAAGATGAATGATTCTTTTTTTATTTGATTGTCAAAAGAGAAAGAGAGTGTTGGATAAGGTGATGAACAACGACCAACACATGTTGATTTGGTAAAGACATACGACTTTCTTTTAAAATGTTGTGGGTTCGATTCTCGTTTTCAATGTAAGAGTTCTCATTTAGCAATTTGAAGACTCGTGATATTGATCGGAGCCAATTTCATCCAAATTTTTATTCATATAGGTGAATAGTCAATTAGGATCATTTTCTCAAGAATTGTGATATGATACATGAACTTTAATTTTTGTCAAGAGAAAAAAAAACTTTTAAAACACTCACATTTTTAAGAGGCTTGTCTAAATGACCAAAGGAAAAACTTGAGTTAAATGACTCTTCTAATAAGCCAATAATATTTAAAATATAAGTCGAATTTCGTACCCACATATCTTAAATATTATTGGTTCACCTAGGACCATAATCTTTTAATCCAAATATTTTAAGATTATTTCCACAACTCCTTTAATTTTCTAAGAGAAACAAGGCCCATGAATAAATGCAGAAAATCCATCGGTAAAAATAGAACTCTGACGCATAAACAATCATTTTTGTATTCTTGGCCCTGACACTTTACCATAATAATTAGACATATGAGTTCTTAAAAAAAAAAATCATAATTAGACATGAGATGATGATAAGTTTTAATTATAAAAGTTGCCTGCCATGTAAATATAAAAAAAAAGTGTTTCATACATGATATATTCTTTCATTAATAATTTATTGACTTTTTGTCTCTCCGGCAAGATGTTTAGCTTTATGCTTTTAGATTAGTGTTATGGATAAAAATTAAAGGTATATGCACAGTCAGGTGTAAACAAATTTTACACAATCATCCAATTAAATTTCGCCACATCATAAAATAAATATTTATTTTAATTGAAATTTAAAATGAAAGTTATTATTCCTCTACGTGGTATATATGCTGTAATTGATTATCAGTGTAAAACTGTTTTACATCGACAGTGCATATTCATTAAACTTAAATGTCGCATACTTACTAAATTTTTTTAAATATCTTCACACCCGATAGTGATAAGTTTAATCCTCTAGAGACATAAAAATCACAGATGTTTACTATTTTGTTTTTCTTATGTTCTTGTAAACAATTTTTTCATGTATTATATAAATTGTGTAATCAATTAAAATGCTTGAAAATCGACTAGCTTAACTCCAGGACTCTAATATCTTTCAAGCTCATATGAATCATCTAGTTATTGTAGGGTTTTATCCTTCTACATGAATACCAAGCACATATTAGTTTTCTTTCACACTAATACAAAAGATTGTATTAAAAGTGAGTACAAAGGGTACTCCAACCCTTAATACACAAGAGAAAAAAAAAAAGATAGATGACCACATTAATTCCTTAGTTACCCCTTTTCCTTCGAACCATTGTGTCAAATACCAACCTATATATTCTCTAGAAAACACACAAGCCCATAGCTACAATAATAACAACGGCAACGACAACCTATTATCTTGAACCTCTAGACTCTATCACGCAGAAGGAACCTCTCATATCCACAAGTTGTAACCACAATACTCCACTACTACCGTCATCCACAAGTTATTCTCTTTCATGATTGTCATGCTCCACTAATACCATATGGTTCCTTTCCACCATGTATTTTCAAGGATGCACTAAAAGGCTTAATTAGCTAGCTTGTTCTTTGTCAAGTTTCACCCGTCAAATTTTGCTACTAGATGCACTTCAGAATTGTGCATGTCCATGCTGTTCTTCGTTCTTACTCATCGTCAATGATGGAGAGCTGAGTCGATCAAGGATATCATCACCATCATCATCGACATTGGAGCCAAGCATAGAGGAACCAGGATTTTAAAACCGAGATTGCATGTTTCGATATACAATTATGAACAAAATATTATAGTGAACACTAGCATTTTGCTTATGTCCACTATAATTTTATCTCAGTTAACGTAATTTCTTATTGTGTATCGAAACCTGTTGTATGACTTATAATTTTTTTTTTTCCCACAAAAACTACATGAGCAAATCAGTTGATATAACTAATATAATAACTTTTCCATAAGCAGAAAAAATATTTAAGTAGTCTGAATACAATAGATATTAATGGATAATGTTTCATCCACACCTCTCTTTTGAGGTGGAGAGTTGGAATGGTGAGAGAGATAAGAAGAAAAAAAAAGTAAGAGAGAGAAAATATGAGATGTGATAGATGATAAGATGAGAGAGATAGAAATAAAAAGAGGTGGAAATGAAGTGTTTAAAAAATGAGGTGTGTATATATCATTACTCGATACTAATTTACCATTTTATAAACTTTTCAAAACTGTAAATTAGATAAAGAGATTAATTTTTGTGTATTGACGGTGTAAGTTAGTTTTACACATTCATTCGATTACATCCCTCAATTTTGCTAGCTTATAATTAATTTTGAATTTAATGATATTTAAAATAGAAAATGGAAGAATGTGATTGAATAACTGCATGTATAAAACTTTTTACACTACCAGTACATAAAAATTAATCTCTTAGATAAAACAAACGTAATAGAAAACAATAATGATTCATTCACACTCATTCCACCCACATCCCAAAAAGAGAAATGAATAAAAGAGACAAAAATGTAAGATATATATATATATATATATATATATATATATATATATATATATATATATATATATATATAGGGGAATGTTAATTAATGCACACCCACTCTTTTTTTAGGGTTTAGGTGATGTATCATATGAGAAAATTCTACTTATATGAGAATGATAAGAATAATTTTGAGCCTTTAGATTAATATAGATGGCTAAGATTAAAACACCCAATTAAAAAAGTCACGTGCCAACATTCTGAACTTAATTGTTCTTCTACGCCCCCCCGCTCTCATTGCCCTATTATGTTCCTACCTGCTACCTGCAATCGATTGGCATCTGCAAACTTTCCATGTTCTCCCACCGCTAGATTGATATAGCGTTGTTCGGTATTTGTTAATTTTCTTTTTGTTGATGAACCCCACAATCAGATTCATTGAAGAAATGTTGAAAATTTTATTTCCTTTTGCACGGTGGTTAATTAATGGTGGCAAGTCAGATGTTGGGTTTTGTACACTGGTTTTGGATGTGCACCACGGCTGAAAAATGCAATAATTTAGTGCTAACAGTGGCATGGAATGGATTTTCTAACGGATGAAAGAGAGCACGTGACTTTTTTAATTGGATGTTCTAATCTCATCCATCTATTTTAATCTAAAGGCTCAAAATTATTCTTATCATTCTCATATAAGTAGAGCTTTCTCATATGATACATCTCCTATATATATATATTGTGATGTGCTAAAAAATTAAAGGAATTAAGAAGAGAAAGTGAATGAAAATAAGTTTAGAAAACAGTGAGAAGTTAATAAATCCGAAATGATAAAAGTATTACATGATAACGAATATGATGCTATTATTTACATTTATATATACATTAAAGAGTTTAATGGATATGCATAATTGATGTAAAGAAGTTTTATACTGACATCCAGCCACACACGCACACAAATTCCTCATCCCTAATTCAAATGAAAGAGAACTTCATTTTCGCCTCTACTATGTTGTATCATTCCAAAATCATGTCATCCAAATGAAGTGTCAATATTGGTGAATTTGATGGAGATGATAGAAGAATAAGATATCACTAAGGAGTGATTCTATGTCAAATACATAAGAATATAATATACAGATTGATAAGATAGCGAAAATGTATCTGAATCCATGATGAAGTTGATGTGAAACTGAATACATGAGAAACTTGCAGATGTGAAACTATATAGATTTGGTCTTCTAGGACAATATGCATATTCATCTTAGTCATGAGGCCTTAGAAAAGAAAGCTATTCATATGTCTTTGAGACCATAACCCTTTATACAATAAGAACATGCCTTAATTTTCTCCAAGGGTCGTGTCTTCTGAACATTTTACTCTTCGTAATTTATAAAGTCTGCAACCTTCATCCTGAGATCTAATGGATAGAAATTACTTATGTCGAGGAGTTATTTAGATACTGCTTTAAGTCGATAGCTTCTACGAGATGCCAACCGATGAAAGTATAGCCGATGAGGAGGAGGCTTTGCATTCGGAGCGGATTTTGAACAAGTAACTAGACTAGGACTCGGGAAAAGGCAACATATTTGAGTCTTGGGTTTTAGCATGTTGGAAATTGGAAATCGGTCAATTCTTTAAGAATATGATAATTTTTTGTGTTGGAGCCCGCCGATTCACAAAAGCCTACTCCCTCCAACTTGCATATATACCACCCCTGTCATGAATGCTCTCTTAGCCTATCAAGCTTATGAGAAATCATTGTTTTTCTTTTAAGCTTAGAGTTATAATCAAGAACAAAATACAAAGTTTTCAATTCTAACTAGGCTTAAAAGAGGTAATAAATGGATTTTTTGAATCAATATATATATAAACATCACAAAACATGCCTGTATCATTTCTTATCAAATCCATAAAATCAATGATATCAGAAAATAAAAATTGTTGTTCACTCAACTCACAATATATAGTAACACTCCCTCAAAGGCTAAAAAGTTTTAAATTCCCTTGATTTTTCAAGCAACTTTCATGTTATACTTCAAAAATTCCAAGTTAGTCATGCAATCATATTATCTATAACATCAATGAGTGCAAAATACAATTTCAATCACGGAATCACTCACTTATAAAACTCATAAAAAACAACTCTCATAATAGTAATGCCAATATTGAAACACAGTTAGAGAATCATAGAAACTAGGACACAAATGCTATATACACTATTTTAGTAATGTATATTCATATTTTTAATGATCGCAAGTTTTATTTTTTATGTTTAGATCTATGCACGTGTTGTCCCATGACTCAAAACTTTTTGGGTCCTCCATCAGCAGGAGCGGAGAAAGGGAGTGAGCTACTAGGGCCATGGTCACCCCAAGCTTGCATTTCTTTTGCTAAATTCTATAATGGCCCATGAACATATAATGTAATGCATTGTCGGTTATCTCTTGTGGTAGATATAATTTGTGTTGCATATACATATTTTTATATATGAGTGATATTAACACTTACTTTAACAATCTCTTTCCAACACTATTTCAGATGGAAATTGTTTTTACATCCAACTTTTCCCTAACACGCACCAAAGAAATTGCAGTAATCAATATAATCATAGACTGGATGCATAAAATAGCAAACGATAATCACAATAACTTTCTCATTCATTTTTAATTGATCAATTCCTTCTATCTAGCCACAGTAAAGACATTGCAGCAATCAAGTAATCAACAAATTTTCTTTCTAAGAATAAAAGTGAAGAGAGATGAATCTTTAATGAATCTTTAACGTGTTTCTTTTTGCTACTGGCATTATAAATAACTCTTGAGATGAAAATCAAGGAATAGGGAAAAAAAAAGCATTGGAAAGATCATTGAAGCCCTTCCAAGGAGGAAGAGCGTACAGGGAAATGGAAGAAAATAGGGGTTAGGGTTTTCTGTTTTTTTTTTTTTTAATTTAGAAAAGGACTCCTTTGTTATTATTTAAATTGGTAGGTTCATTCTGCAATTAAATTATTTAATAAAATCAGAATTATGAAAATGTAAAATAAAGGAGTTGAACTAAATGAGGTGGATAAATAGAGACACATGGTATAATATGATTGGTACACTTGGACATGGGTGATTTAACCCAATTTTTATCATGGGTTATTTAGACAATCACTTATTCCACTGGATTGAAAATGATATCATATTTTATGGACTCCACATGATCAGTGTCAATCAAAGAATGAGAGAGTGTTGAAAATATGGGTTATGTTTGACATGACATTTCAGCTAGTTTATAGCTTATTTGACCAGCTTAAAGCTTATTTGACTAGCTTAAAAGCTCTATAACTTGTTTGGTGAAGGAGTTTATTTCAGTAGCTTAAAGCTTAAAGCTCTAAGCTATCTCAGGTAGCTTAAAGCTCTAAGCTATCTCAGTAGCTTAAAGCTTAAAGCTTATTAAATATATTCTCATTTTTACCCTTATTATTTTATTAAAATTTCACCTTTAGCCATATATGTAAACATATTTACTTATCAGTTATCACACTTGTCTCATATGCACACCGTTTCCGCACAAAAATAATTATTACTTTGGAATAAAATAAATAATTTTATATTATAAAATACTAATTATTTTTTTATTCTATTTAATTTAATAAAATTATAGAAACTTAAATCAGTAAAAATTAATATTATATTTTTAAGATGATAAATAACTTGAGTAAAATTAAAATATTTATAATAATGTTAATATTAATATCATATAGGTATTAATGTGAAAATAAAGTAATGTTAAATATAAAAAATTATACAAGTATGTCTTTTTATGTCATTTTGCAACTTCAGCTTGTTCAACAACTAGTTTTACCATACACTTTTGTTCCAATTATGTAATTTTTCAGCTTTCAGCTAGTTTATTAACTTTCAGCTAGCTTTTCAGCTTTCAGCTAGCTTATCAGCTAGACGTGCCAAACATAGCCATAGTATTAAAGTAAATTTTACTATAACTTTTATTAAAAAATAGTTATATATCAATTAATTCGTTGTACATATTTGATACGTGTCAATTTAACATTTTCTTATAAATCATATATTACATAGCTCTTGGTCAAACTTTACCAAAATTCTGGCTCTGACCCTGTCCATCATAAACCCACCCAACATGCTACTACCCATCGATCCCTGCATGCCACCAGACACCCACCAACCCTGGCACCTCCCACACATACCTCTAATAGAAAGGTTTCCATCCCCCAAAACCTCACATAGTCAGGCGAATCATTTATCTTCATGTTGACCTTGTGGCTGGGGACGAAATCTCCTAACCCAACATGTCATCATCATCACTACCTCCTCTACCTCACAACACTCATGAGATCCAAATCATCGGTAATTAGTCATCTTAGTTACCAACGACATTAAACATCAATAATATTAATGATGATTTTGACCTTTGGTGAAGTTAATTAGAGTTGAGGCTGTCAGCAACTTAAGGTAACTTGCACTCATTGATCCGTCCTTAAACATTTCCCACCTCAACTCATATGTCACATAATTCTTACAACTTGAGCTATCATTTTGGGATAATGTAGCTACTATTTGTTGCTGTTCTGACGTATTATAGGAAGACAGACCATCGGTATTGCTAATAATTTTAAGTTGAGCCTCAGGAATTGAGCCTCAGGAATAGTTACTGACAGATATAGTTTCGGACTTCGGTCATGTTGCATTCGTTGAAAGCTCGTCAATTGTGTCATTGCTGACTTCTGCCAATTACCATATGCTTTTTAGTTTTTACCGTCGATGAAGTGAATTTCTTGTACTGCAAAAGATAAGAAGTTTATAAATTTTGTAAAATAAGGGAAACTAGTGTTTTTTACCCGCACGTTGCACGGGAAATTTGTCTATTATATTTAATACAACGATTAATATTTTAAATTATAAAATATTTAAGATGCTAAGAACGTAAGAACAATCATAATAAAGATGTAGATATTTAAACAACACAAATTCAGACACTCAATTTTAGTGTTTTGTAAGCATCCACTGAATTAACTAATATAAAGATTTTGAAAATCACAAAAGTTAATAAGCCAAAAGCTTTAAGTTTTGCATATGTGAGGTATAACTCAATTTTGTTTGTGAAAATGTATACTCGTGTTGCATAAAGGACAATGCTTCTGTGTTTTAGATATGTAACAATACATAAATATATAATTATTGTTTAAATTATTAAAAATGGACTTAAGTTATAGAAAAATGAATTATTATTTTTTTTAACTCGTACAAATTTTCATTTTTCATGTCAAATGTTCTCCCCGTGAGATCTCGTAACTCTAATTTGTTAGCACTAATAAATTTAGGTCATAATTTTATAGTACATATGTATTAATATTTTTTATTCCTCGTACTTTTTTTACAATCTTTCTAGTGTTTTTACGGTCAAATTTCCTCTTGTGTTTGAAGCATGGATCAATACATTAGTTTATACAAATTTGGCATGCTAAAAACACTGTTTGTTGAGATTCTTACCTGGTGGAATTAAGAAACTAACAAAGATAATCATTTAATAAAAGAACTCCACAACACAAACGAAATACCACAGACCTTTTGAAATGTCACATAATTTTTATGTATATTTACTTCTAAAATCATTAGAAAAATTATGAACAATTTACTTAAATCATATATGAAATATTATTTTCTTATTATGTTTGACATTAAAGCATTTCCAAAACATGTTCTTTCCCGTAGGAGTTTTTTGCCCTATAAATTGAACAAAATAAAATAAAAAAGACTATATTATTATGTAGAACATACTTAATATGAAGTTACATTGTAAAATAGTGACATCTTATTAAAATTTATTTTTCTGTTAATTTTACATGAATTTTCATGTAAAATGTTCATCCCCGTGGGAACTCTTAACCCTATAGTTTAACTTAAACCAAAATACAGTATATATGTATTGATTTTTTCTAATCTCCGCAGGACACATTTTAATCATCAAATTATCATGCATTTATATTTATTTTCTTTTAAAACTTTCAAAAAGTTATGAAAAAAAGTAATGACATTATATTGATTTTTTATTTACAACTCATAGGAATTAGATTTCGACCTATGAGTTCAAACAATCACTTAATTTTTATTTGTGCGTTGCACGAAGAACTTTCTTTTGTGCTTAAGACATGTTCAATACCATACTTTAGCAAAATTTTTAAATACTAAAAGACATACTTAATGAGAGATATATAATGCTACATAATCCGTCCCTCTAATTTGATTTCCCTCTAAATAGCTTATCTCGTCCTACTACTAAGTAACTACTATAATAACATCTAACTAACCTTGTAGTCTCTGATTAATTTCCCCTTCTGTTACATCATGAGTTTAAAATTTTAAGTAAACACACTTTTCTTAGGTGATAAATGGAAACAATATAAAAACAACCGCAGTCCGCAGCTAATGAGAAACTCTGCCAAATTCACCTAGCAACCATCAAAACTCTGCGTGTCCATGGTAGCTCTGTGGACCCTCAATATCAGATCAACTCCCTTTTCCTGGAATTAACATTAAATAAAAATAAGACAAATTAAGAAAAAATCAAGAAATAGACAACCTAAATCCTAATCAAATCTAACATTTAAAAATGTACTAATTAAAGATAGATAAAACTACCAAAATCTAGCAAATCACAATAAAAACTCATAAAATCATGAATTAAATAAAAATCTGTAAATTCAATAAAAATACCATAAAAATTAATTAATACTCTGAAAATAAATAAATAAAAAAGACCCAAGATAAAATCAAGAAATAAACAACCTAAATCCTAATCAAATATAAAATTTAAAAGGTACTAATTAAAGATATAATAACTACCAAAATCTAGCAAATCACACTAAAAACTCATAAAATCCTGAATTAAATAAAAATCCTAAAATTCAATAAAAATATCATAAAAATTAATTAATACTTTGAAAATAAATCAAAAATAAAATAAAAGACTCTTAGATAAAATCAAGAAATAAACAACATAAATCCTAATCAAATCTAAAATTAAAAAATGTGCTAATTAAGGATAGATAAAAACTACCAAAATCTAGCAAATTAAAAATAAAAATTCATAAAATCCTTAATTAAATAAAAATATGAAAATTCAATAAAAATACCATAAAAATTAATTAATAATCTAAAAATAAAATAAAAAACTCATAACAGAAGAGAAAAACAAACATAAATTTTTCCTTTAGATTCAATACAAAATTGTTGGATGAAAAATTAACTTTAATTTTTTGTTTGAATTAAAAAAAATTGAACGTTTTTTTTTTAATTTTAAATTATTGTTTATATGGAAATAATGGATTCAATGTGTTGAAGAAAACGCTGTAAGAATGCAAGAAAAATATCATAAAATCATTCCAAAATACAGCAATATGGTTGGTATTTCATCTATGTTCTACCAAATAACAACATTGGTGTTCTACATTAAGTCTAAGCCTACAATCTGAATCAGACACCCATCATATAGTAGGACATATGTTACATTAGCACCCATAATTACTAACTAAACACTTTGCAGACTGTTTATAGAAGATGCATATAAAGTAACAGACAATCAATCAATATAAATGGTCAGAAACATAGAAAAAAATGCCTATAAATGGATCTCAAAACTTTCAGATGAATGATAAGTATCCTTCATCCCTAGCATAAGAATCAATAATAACAATTTCAATAGGAACTGAAAGATCAGATCTTTGCTACACAAATGTTAGACAATTGTGTTAGATCAAGGTTTGATCAGTGGTTGCATCTCTATATTTTGATGATTACAATTAAGGTTTGTGATGATGAACAATTGTGGTACCCTAACGTTTGTCTCTTTGAGTTGTGACAAACAGGTTCTGAATCTGACCCAAGCCTATTCATTCAGAAGAAGAAGAACCAAGGGATACTAAAAAGAGAGCTCTATAGCTTACCATGTTCGTTCAGAACAGTGGCAAATCCTTCAGAAGTTCTGAAGATAGAAGCTCTCAAGAGGTACTGAAGAACCGGAGTCAGAAGTTCTGAAGACCAGATGTTCCAGCGGAACGGTCCAGAAGTAGAAGACTCAAGTTCTGAAGACTTGAAAGAAGTTGGCATCTGAAGACCAAAGCTTTTCTAGCTCTGACGTTCAGAAGTTCTGAGGAACTTGTTCAGAAGTAGAAGTTGCTAAGTCAGAGGATCCAAGCTTCCGTCTGACTATGATCAGAAGATTCACCAACGTTCATCTGAAGCACTCCAGATCTCAAGTCAGCTGGTGAAAGGACAGGTCGCTGTCATAGTACAAATCGTACAAGCCTCAGTCTGTCCGCCACCTAACTCGTGCAGCCTAGCAGTCTGATATTACAAGATTGCCACTCCAACGGACAAAACCCTAGCAACGGCTACATCAAATGTCTTGGAGTATATAAGGGCTGAAGATAGAAGAAAGAAGCTAAGAAACTTTGCTGAAATCATTCAACTTATTCGAACCAATCTCTTAGCATTATTTCTTCACTGTTCTTAAACATCTGAGTTTACTATTAGCTTTTTAGAAGCATTTCCTGTAAACCCGAAACCTTTTACATTACTTTGTAAAGTTCCTTAAGAGACCAAGGTTGGTCGGATCTTGAGAGGACTGAATCAAGGTTGATTCAGTGTTTAGCTAGTCTTAAGAGGATCGGTAGATCAGCTTCTTAAGAGGATACTAGTGAGAAAATCAGTCTATTGTTAGTCACTTAGCAGGTAGCAAAGTGCAGTTGTAACACTCATTGATTTTAGTGAATTGCCTTCATCAGAAGAAGGAAGAAATCACCTTCACGGGTGGACTGGATTAGCTTGAGCTTTTATCTCAAGTGAACCAGGATAAAATACTTGCGTGCTTCACTTCTTATCCCTCAGCACCTAGTTCCTATCTTTGAGTTTGGAAAAAGTTAAAAAGTATATCCTTTATTCAAAAACTCTATTCAAACCCCCCCTTTCTAGTGTTTTTCGCACCTTCAAATTGGACACATGAAAACATGAGACAAACAACGAAATTAAGCTATCAACTATATATTCTTCTTCTTATGCATCAAACTTTCAAATTAACTTCATTGAGAAGCTAACAATATAGACTTTTTCTACTTGATAATCATGTTATTCTTTGAGAAGCATATAAGCATAACCTTTCTCTCTCGCTCTGAAATTAGCTTATCAAAACCCAGAAACCCAAATCAAATTCTCTCTCACATGTGCTAAGGAGATTACTACTTTTAAGGCATGACATGAATCTAAAAACTAAATAGTAAATGTCATGTAAACTCCAAACCTTTCAATGATAGCATCTCATGCTCCTTCTTCTAGATATCCCCACCAACCTTGACTTGTCTTTGAGCCATCAAAAAAATTTGAAAATAGGAAGAGAAAATTATATCAATTTCTAGAACCATAAATCTAAAAAAAGGGAAAAAGTAATAAATGATGAGAATCCATACATCAATTTTTTCATCATAGATCGTAACACCAACCTGAGCAATATGGTGAGTCTCAAAGGTAATCACACCGCTCTGCCATGGGATTAACCCCGTCATTACGAATACTTTCTTCAACCTACAAATCAAGGAGAAAAAATCACAAATGTTATTTAACCCAAAAGTCCTGAAAATGCATAGAAGCCAAAGATATATAAGGACTCTGTAGAATATCTGTTAATATTTAGTTTATTATTAATCTAACAAAGAGATAAAAAGAAACTAAATCTATCTAAGCCAATCTCTATTTAAATAGATATTATCTATATTTAAAAAAATTCAATAAAAATACCATAAAAATTAATTAATACTCTAAAAATAAATTAAGATAAAATCAAGAAATAAACAACCTAAATCCTAATCAAATCTAAAATTTAAAAAGATAATAAATAAAGATAGATAAAAACTACAAAAATCTAGCAAATAAAAAAAAAACTCATAAAATCATGAATTAATTAAAAATTCGAAAAATCAATAAAAATTAATTAATACTCTAAAAATAAATAATAATATAAATTAAGATAAAATCATGAAATAAACAACCTAAATCCTAATCAAATCTGAAATATAAAAAGGTACTAAGTAAATATAGATAAAAACTAACAAAATCTAGCAAATTACAATAAAAACTCACAAAATCCTGAATTAATTAAAAATCCAAAAATTCAATAAAAACACCATAAAAATTAATTAATACTCTAAAAATAAATAAAAATTAAATTAAGATAAAATCAAGAAATAAACAACCTAAATCCTAATCAAATCTAAAATTTAAAAATGTATTTTTTTATTAGAATTAACCTGAGAATGAAAAACAAAAAATAAAAAACCTAAATCCTAATCAAATCTATAATTTATAAATGTATTTTTTTATGAGAATGACACGTGGAATTTTTTTTATGAGAATTAACGTGAGAATGACACGTCACTAAATCTGTCTGATAGAAGTTCTTCTTTTCTAATATATATTGATATTGATCGATGATTATTGTTAGTCGAAATACCACCTTTATATTTTTTTGGAAGTGGAACTTTGGATCCATTCCAGGGAACCGTAGTACAATCGTGGGCCAGATGATAGCACTAGAATATAAGCCTTTGATGAATTTGTTGGAAAAAAAAGGGTATTTGATGACTTTTCCTTATCATCTTTTTGGAAAAGATATAAATGGCTTTATAAAAGATAGATGTGATCTTTCTTTCAAGGAGATAGATGGCTTTTTTCGAATAAGCATCTAAATGAGAAAAGATTCGTAAGAAACGTGTTGCACGATTTAGCAAAAATAGAAATAGTGGCCTTAGAGTTCCGGTATATAATGTGTTTTTGTGAGCCCAATATATCCACATCAAAAAGCAAAAAGCAGTAATAAAGACTACCCTTTAGTGATTGACAAAAAAAAAAAGACTACCCTTTAGTGTCCCTTTGGTGGTTAGAAAAAGGCAGCTAGATTTGGCACCCCACTCATTAGAAATGTCACCCCACTTTCGGAAACTTAGTTTCCGAAATATTTCGGAAATAAGGTTTCCGAAGTATTTTTCACTCAAAAGTGGGATGTTACATGTATTTTGCACTACAAATCATGAATTAATTTCGGAATATAAGATTCCGAAATAATTCGGAACCCGAAAATCCGAAAATTTGGGGTGTGAAATCTAAGGGTTGGGGTGCCAAATCCAACTCTCTTAGAAAAGAATAGTACCAAATAGATAAGAAATACGACATCAACAACATATGATAAAAGCAAAGTAGATTGTTATTCTGTTTAGCGTTTGGTGCGCACGAAATAAGATACTTACATCATATTTTGTGTTTGAGGTGAAGTGTATAATAACAAGATATGATAAGTATCTTATCCTATTATTTCCTAACAACCAAACGGGCACTATAAAACATTTCATCAAAATCTCAACTTCATAGTTAAGAGAGAAAGGGGATAACAACCACATGCTTTGGAGGATAAAAACTCGACTTTATAATCAGAGAAGAAGGTGAACAACCACTACATTACACCCGGTTGTACAAAATGTGTGTACTAAAATTATGTATTTTTTGTCAGTCACGTTTTATATTTAGATATATTACATTAAATCCTAACTAGTCGGAGCAAAGTCAACAATATTATTTAAGAGGGAAAACTCTCCTAAAACCAATTTTTTCATCCTCACAATTGAATATAAAATCTTATTCAAGAAAAATTAAACTCTTTTTTAATAACTTTTTACATTATTATTACACGTCTAAGATAATGCTTTGTACATTTCACGGTATTGCAAACTACTTTTGCTGATTTTCTATTTTCATGTTAAGGAAACATATAAAATAATGTTGAAAACATGTTTGATTGTTATAAGAAAATGTTTTTTAAATGTATTCTAAAATAAGTTCAAAAAGAAAATAGACATGAATAGTTGTGGCGGCAATGGTAGTAGTGACAATGGTGATGGCAGGCGGCAACAATGATGACGATGTTAAAATAAAAATAGTAAGTCAAAATAAATATATTTTCTAAATTTTAAAAATAAAATTATTTTCAAAAAATGAAAAATAAAAACGTAAAATATCTTTCTCAAATCAACCGCCTATGTTTTTTCTAAAAGTAATTTTGTAAAATGTTAATTTGACTAAAGAGTCTATATTTTGTTTAAATCTCTTTGGGGGTCTACCGACAAGTATAAATAAAGAAGAAAAGAAAAATCATTCAGTAATGTTATCTCATTATTCTTTTGTGCTTTCCTAAGTCCTTCTTTTATCGTGAATTTTAGGTAGCGTTTGGTAAACATGTAAGAAGGGAACGGAACGGGACATATGGGTTCCGTTCTGTGTTTGTCATGTTTTTTAGATGGAACGGAACAGGACACAAGGCTCTAAGAACAAGACATTTTGGTTCTGTTCTAGTTGTGATAGGGGTATATATGTAATTAATCTTATGGTTCTGTTCTAGTTGTGATGTATTTGTCAAACACATTGAATAGAACATTTTTGTCCCGTTCCATTATGTTACGTTCAGTTCTGTTCAGTTCCGTTCCGTTCTGTTACGTTTCCAAACGCTACCTTATATTCTAATCACAGTGACAAAAAGGCATTTTCCAGGGGTTGAAGATCTTTATATTCACATATGGTGTTTCACACCCTATTCTACGAATTAAATTGCATTATATAACTATGAATATAATAATTATAAAATGCCCGTTATTGAAACTACTTTTTTAAGGAAGAAAGAAAATTCCATCTCCATTTTTTATTTAAAGGAGAGGAGACTTTTATAAATTGAAATTAAATAGTAAAAGCTATAAATTAAATACTCTTTCCTGTGATGATGTGATAAAAAACTAGTTAATTGGAAGAAATATATGAAAGGAAAAAGTTATCATACAAGACAAGATCGATTATAGAAAAATTAAAGGGAGAAGAACCGTGAACTTTATTTATTTTCTTTTTTGGTAACAACCCTACACTTTATTTGAGTCTGGTCTGGGAAGGAAAAAGAGAGAGAATAAGAATAAGATTTTGAAATTTGTTTGGTAACATAAAAAATTTCTTCACTTACTTTGGTGAGTGGGAAAATGAGCTATTGGATGAAAACACATAAATGATTTTATATTATATTCTAACACGCTTTCTCATACAAAAAGCTCACTTAAGCTTAAAGTATGAACAATACACATGCCAACCGATCATATATATAATCATATATATGCTTCTTTTTATTAAATAGTGAGGTAAAAAAGGATCAAGTTCTATATCATTTTGTCATAGCGGTCTTGATACAATGTCATGAATTAACGACCTCAAAAGCTTAAGCTGTTAAGTGAAGATACATAATTTTTTTTTATATTATAAATACATGGTATGTTGAACTTTATTGTCCATAATGGTTCTACCTACCTGCCAAACAAGATTGGCTTGGGGAACATCAATATGGAACTTCAACTTAAACTGTACTATGGAATATGGATAATCAATTAAAAGGCTATATAAATCGATGAATATCTTGGCATATAAATTAAATGGCTAAATTAATCTATTGAACTTGTTATGTCATTTACATTACAACAATACAAATTAAGCCATTGTTGATGTGATCACCCTGCGATTGGAGGTATGGTGACTCACTGTCCACCTTGGAAATGGCAGTTGCAGCCATTTTTCAGGCTTCTACGGCTTTGTGGCTGGCAATATAGTTTTCCTGTTGTCACAATGTCAATGCCTCTATGAAGCGTGCTTTTTTAGCTTCTGCTGCCCGCCTCCTCGCCGAGTCTTCCTCACCAGCTCCATCAAGGGAAGCTTGAGACTCTCCTGTGAGTGAGGTGACATCAGCCCTCTCGTTCGTCGACAAGTCTTTTGTGTCGAATAATTGACAACGAGTCTTTCCCCGCCCAAACCCCTTTCATATAAGAAGCTTGGTAGCTTCACCAGCGACATAGTGGGCATCACGAGATCCCTAGTTCAATATTCTCCCCTGAAGGATAACTCAAGTAGTAAGAGCTAGGGACATAAGGGTTGGGTGGGGTGAAGGGTAAAGGGGCCCGAGTTTGAACCCGGATGAGGAATTAATTTACTAACATTTATAACAACTAACATTTTCCTATAAAAAAAACGAGATCCCTAGTTGGGCATAAGTCAGAAGTTTCTCCAACCTATCTTGATACTGAGCATGATATTAGGAAAAAATAAACAAATAAGTTTAGAATAAATTAACATATATAAATAGCATATTGACAAAGGAAAACATGATGAGCTACTTACATGTGTTGCCTCAGATCGATTGTCAATCATTCTTCAGGTGGATGACAAGAACTCTCTCAAATGATAGTGCCTTCATTAATGGTGTTGGCCAAAGGGGATGCGGTGGTCAAAAGAGGTGCGATGGAGGTCGCTAGAGTTGTCAAGGGAGTTGTGCTCAAGGTTGGAGCGGCGAGGAATGGAGGTCATAGGAGAAAGAGGGGTTTTAAGTTAAGAGAGAAAATGTGGTCGTGAGTGTCCGGGGACGACCCATTTCACTCAACATTAGCATCCGCTGGGTCGAATCTACTCACTTAGCCATTGGATTTGGGTTCACAACTAATGTAGGCTCAAGCAAAGTCATAAATGATGTATACTTGGCTTTAATTATGGATTGTAGAGTGGGTAGCGTCGATTTAGCCAACACTACTTTTTAATAGATGTCATAAAATTCCTAAAAACTGACCTTATATTTGAAGCTGACATCTTTGACCTTTTTCGTAAAATGGCTGGTGCAGTTTAGTTAACTGTTTGATCGGGTTGAAATTTTGATGTTGTTCACAACACATTGATCTTCAATCTGACGAGTCGGATCGTCAATCAAATGTCTGTGCTAAAAGAAACAACCCAGGCAAGATGCAGCCACATCACTTAAGTGAAATCTGTCTTCGAGTGCTTCTTACATTAAAATGCTAAACGATAATAAAATCTTAACAAACTCTAATGAAAACATATAAAATCCTAAAAATCCTAACAATGCATATTGTGATTAAAAATACTTAAAGTCACTAATTATGACTCAATAAAATAAATAAAAACAAGATAATAAAAAGGTTGGCCCATACCTGTAATGATGGGCATGACCAGATGGACTGACCTAGGACAAGTATGAGTTGTGCTAATGAAATATAGGCCCACAAAAAAGTTGGCCTAGACTTGCCCAACCCAAAAAGATGCAGGAACTAAAAGAAATGACTGTTTTAGCGACCAAATTTAACGCCGCCCACAACACCAGCGCTAAGTTTCGCTAATTTTAGTCAACACTAAGCTGTTGTGAAATGCCAACAAATATCCCTACTTAACGGCATCATCGGTATGACTGACGCCAACTTGCGTCAGAAAACCATCATTTAGCAATGGTCATAATCTAGATCATTTCAGCAAGTCTTCAATTCCTCAGTTTCATATTTATATTATGGTTATTTGATATTTTTTCAAATTTTTCCTTATTAGTCCTGACCGCCGACACTAGTGCATTGGTTCTAGAGCCGCCTATGTGACTGACACTAATTTTGAGTTGATAGAGTCGATTGTATTATCAAGTGTGTAGTGTCAGTTTAGAGTGGGATAAATCGAGTTCACATGTAGCGTTCGTTAAGTAGCTTACGTTACACGTCAACTTTTAGTCTTTTAGCGTCAGCCGCCGGTGCCACTGATGATAAGTGTTATAAATTTAAAAGCAAGGATAATAAATGAATTAAAAAATTATAGATTTCATTCTATTCTGTGCGCGCACTAGCTACAAACAGTTGTACAAAAATCATTCTAAACACATCCAACTAGCTTTTTTCCTCTATATATGCCATTATTTATGCCGTTTCATTACACTTACACCAGCAAAGGGTAGAACCCCTATGCTACCACAAACATATTCCATAAAAATGGGTCGTTCAATCTCATCAACCCTTCTTTTTCTTGTCTCATATTTTCTTCTTTTTATTTCGTTGCTGAATTCTGTCCATGCTAGCAAAAAGGTAGGGCAGTTTTTCTTGTTGAATGATCAATGATTGCTCAATTTGCATGTTGTTTTGAAGTTAATTACTACTTTGAAATTATTGAATATGATTGGTGATGATGACATTATTGAATGATGACTAGTGATGGGTAACTTAACTCTTTGTCAAACTATCCATTTTTAATTTATTACTTGTTCATAGTGCTACATTGTATACCTGGGAGCACATTCTCATGGTCCAACACCTTCCTCTGTTGATCTTGAAACTGCCACATCTTCTCATTATGATTTACTGGGTTCAGTCTTGGGAAGGTATATATAAAATGAGATAAACATAATTTTTCCCTAAGCTCTGTTTTAGAAGAAATTGATCTATTAACTATGTATGTTGATGATCATTGACAGCCATGAGAAGGCCAAAGAAGCAATTCTTTATTCATATAATAAACACATCAATGGATTTGCAGCTTTACTTGAAGAGGAAGAAGCAGCACGGATTGCAAGTATGAAACTCAAAATAATGCTTAAGCACCTTCCAGATCTAGTGTTTTCACCACTTCAAATTAGCTATCACTATATTTGGATTAAATTTCTTCACCTTACAATCAATTTTGATACTAGAAGTTACGGAAAGAAGCTTTTTCACCAAATTAATTTAGCGTCAAAATTAATGGAATTAATTGGAGAAGTATTTCTAGACAGAGTATATAGTTGACATTGTGTTTATGCAGAAAATCCAAAAGTAGTATCTGTGTTTGTGAGCAAGGAGCATAAATTGCACACTACCCGTTCATGGGAGTTTCTTGGACTGCGAGGAAATGGTGGGAATTCAGCATGGCAAAAGGGGAGATTTGGAGAAAATACAATCATAGCTAACATCGATACAGGTAATTTAAGCTCTAATGTAAAGAAAATAATCAGTAAATATCCGCATTATGCATACATTTAATAGACTTTGGAGTGAAAAAAAGAAGACAACATAGTAAAATAATGGATTTGATGCATGGTATGAAAGGAGCTCCACATTCAATATAGTGAGATCCTTATTTCCAACTAATCAATGAAAAAATGTTAAAAATAAAGTGTTAAAGTATGATTGCTAGCACATCTCAAACAGTCAATCATATAATGTTATGGTGTATGAAAGTGTTATGTTGACACTTCTTTCCCTTATATCTTATTCACTATTCAAAAGATTGAGAATAGTGAAAAATGAAATACATATGATAAGTGACATAATATGAAGAAGAAAAGAGAAATTGAAATTGAAAGAAAACAAAGTAGAAATTAATTGTAAATCTGAGCATGAATATATTATATTGCATGCTAAAATCTAAAGTGAAAGTTTTCTTTATGCACAAAAAACAATGTGCATACTGTTGGTTATGCCTTTCTTTATCTTTTTTATGCACAAAGATGTGTCTTTCTTTACCACATTGTTTGTATTGTACCTCTTTATGTTTTTGACCAAGATGCTAAAATCTTCAAATGTTCTCCTAATGACGTACGATCTGGACAGGTGTTTGGCCTGAATCCCAGAGTTTTAGTGACAAAGGAATTGGTTCTGTTCCTGCAAAATGGCGTGGGGGTAACATCTGTCAAATTAACAAGCTCCGAGGTTCAAAGCAAGTTCCATGTAACAGGTCCCAACTAAGCTTTCACTTTTTCCTTTGAGTTTGTTTTAAACAATAAAGATGGGCTAGATACTAGAGTGTGATATGGAATAGTAGTAAAAAAGAAAAAAAGAGTCCCCAATTATATGCACTACATGCACTTATAAAAAGTGGACATTTAAGCATTATCCACTAGAGCCCCCATTAACGGTCTTTCCCATTATAACTTTATTTAACCCAAGCATATGCTAAAGGAGTAATGATATATACACAACTCATTTTTTAAACACTTCATTCTCACCTCTTTTTATTTCTATCTCTCTCATCTTATCATCTATCACATCTCATATTTTCTCTCTCTTACTTTTTCTTTTCTTCCTATCTCTCTCACCATTCCACCTCTCCATCTCAAAAGAGAGGTGTGGATGAAACATTATCCTATCCTAAAGTATAGCTCATTCCTTGAAAACATGACAGATCTCACCAGAAATTATATACTTTTACTGATGTTGTCAATGTATGATAAAGCAGTGACAACACTCTTATATGCATTTTTTCTCTCTCTTTCTATCATCTCTAGAAATTAGGAGGCATATACTCAACCACAAAAGCTAGCTCAAGAGTTGAGGTTTGCACTACCCTTATAAAGCTTATCTTGACTCTATCTCTAGCCAATGTGAGACTTCTAACACACCCCCTCACGTCCAGGATTGAAAAGACTGGAACGTGGGATCAACAACGGGTGGCCCAAATATGGGTGGTCTCCACAACAAATGGATCTAGGATAGGCTCTGATACCATATTAGAAATTAGGAGGCCTATACTCAACCACAAAAGCTAGCTCAAGAGTTGAGGTTTCTAACTTGTCATGTCGTATAACATATTTATATTTAATACTTTGCTCTTTTCTCTTCTTATATTTTGGTTTTTACACAAAAAGAATATTTCACAAACCTTATTGTTCAACATAGTTTCTCTCAGTCTCTTTCTATCACATCAATTACTTATATCTTTTCTTCCATTTTCACTTTTGAGTGTTTGTTTGTTGTATGCGCTATGTTGATATTTTAAAATCATTTTACTTTTTATATAAAAAATCTGTTTGATTGCAGATTTTGAAAACTGTATTTAAAAAGTGTTTTTAAAAACTGTTTTGATGTTTAAAAAAAAACCGTTTGAATTAGATGTTTTCTAACATTACAAAATTGTAATATGAAAACTAAAAATAGAAAACATCTTTTAGTTGTTCTGGTATTTTAATTTTAAAAATTGAAATTGAGAACGGTTTTCGAAAACAATTTTTGAAAACAAACAAATTTTTAAATTTGCAATAAAAAAACAGTTTTCAAAAACTGTAATCAAACAGGCCAAAAATTACTCACTTGAGAAATGTTAGTTAGACATAAAAGTTATATCACCATCTATTTATATATACTTGTATGAAATGTGCTACACATGACACTAGGAAGCTAATTGGAGCAAGATTCTTTAGCAAAGCTTTTGAGGCATATAATGGCAAACTTCCCCCAACACAACAAACAGCACGTGACTTAGTAGGCCATGGTACCCACACACTATCAATAGCTGGTGGAAATTTCGTTCCTAGAGCACAAGTATTTAGTAATGGTAATGGCACAGCAAAAGGTGGATCACCAAGAGCACGAGTTGCAACCTACAAAGTGTGCTGGTCGCTAACTGATCCAGCTAGTTGCTATGGCGCGGATGTGTTGGCGGCCATAGACCAAGCCATAAGCGATGGTGTTGATGTGATTTCTGTATCTGCTGGAGGAAGATCTTTTATCAGTGCTGAAGAAATTTTCACTGATGAAGTTTCCATAGGATCATTTCATGCACTTGCCAAAAATATATTAGTAGTTGCTTCTGCAGGGAATGATGGACCTGCACTTGGAACTGTGTTGAATGTGGCTCCATGGGTGTTTACTGTTGCTGCTAGCACCATTGATAGAGAGTTCAGCAGTACTATAACTTTGGGTAACAACCAACAAATTACGGTATCATCCTTCTTTCTTCAACTTATTGTTATTCTTTATCTAAGTAATGTGAATTGAAAAAAATCTCTTTTTTTTAGATAACCCAAATTTATATATATAGAGCTCAAGATGTGCCAAAGAGAAACAAATGTAATTGTACAGACCCAAGGCCAAAAGAAAACAGAGAAAATGAGGAAACATGGGAGGAATCAGAAAAAACAAACAGAACAAAGAAAAAAAATCTCATTTAGGAGAGTTATGAGGATTCCCTTAAATGGCATATTCCCTTAAATCTCTAATAATAGACAACAACAAAAAATTGTATATATTTAAGCTGGCTTAAATTCAATTGCTATTATTGTAAGGAAAATTATTTGTAGACGTTTTTATAGTGCATATATTCAATAGATACTCAGACAAAAAAAGTACCGAAGAGTAAGAAGTAATTGATGTAATATATGTAAAAAGAGAAAAATGAGTTATTTGTTGAATGTATGTCCCGTTTATATATTTAAGTATCACAACTGTTACTGTACTTAATAGGAAAATGAGAGAAAAGTAGAGAATTTTCTGATTAACTGATCTAATTGAACGTATTTGTAGTTACACATAATGTGAAACTAAGTCTCTAACTGTAATCGAGCTAAATAGTATAACAACCAAACAACTAGATAACCGAAAAAGACTAACAGAAAACTGATTCTAACTACAATTAAATTAAGAGTAGAGTAATTGTTGAAATAATATTTTACTTTTTTATTTGCAGGGAGCCAGTCTTTTTGTGAACTTGCCACCTAACCAATTATTTTCTTTGATCCTTTCAACTGATGCTAAACTTGCCAATGCAACCAATCGAGACGCGTAAGTACAAATCTCAAAAAGATTTGCCTTTTCTATAAACTTATAGTCGTGATTCATGAACCACAGTTTTTAGGCAACACTGAACCGCCACAAACTGTAGAGTTTTATTATTATGCAATTTGTGGCAGTCAAAGACCTGCACAAACTACAGGTTTAATTGAAGTTAATGAAAAACCGTTGGACATGAAATCATTTTTTTTAACTTAGATGCCTTTGTTTATTAAATGCCATGTTTCTTACATTCATTTTTATATGCATGTTATTGCAGTCAACTTTGTAGACCTGGAACACTTGACCCTGCAAAAGTAAAAGGCAAAGTAGTGGTATGCACTCGAGGTGGAAAAATAAAATCAGTAGCTGAGGGCAGTGAAGCTCTATCTTCTGGTGCAAAGGGAATGGTTCTGAGTAATCAAAAGCAAAATGGAAACACACTTCTTTCTGAGCCTCATGTTTTGTCAACCGTGAACACTGCAAAAGTTCCTGGATCAAAAACAACACCTGGTGGCGCTGGCATAACTGCTACGTATAATTACACATAACCATCCTTTAAAATTGTTACATTTTTTAAAATTTCATGTTACATATGAAGGGCTCTATTTATTCACTTTATTACTATATTTCTTTGAATTGAAGGGACTCTACAATAAATTCATCCACTACATTAAAGTTGTCCCCAGCAAAAACATTCCTTGGAAGAAAGCCAGCTCCAGTTATGGCTTCATTCTCATCTAGAGGGCCAAATAAAATTCAACCAGCAATACTAAAGGTAATTTAAAAAAACTTAGAATTTTATCAATTATACTCATTTTGTATTTTTTTTATTAGATTGATTTTGTTCTCTATTTTAGCCTGATGTAACTGCACCTGGTGTGAGCATACTCGCTGCGTATTCACCATTTGCAAGTGCATCTAACTTATTATCAGACACTCGTCGGGGGTTTCCATTTAATGTACTGCAAGGAACTTCCATGTCTTGCCCTCATGTTGCTGGTATTGCTGGACTTATTAAAACACTTCATCCTAATTGGAGTCCGGCCGCTATCAAATCAGCAATCATGACGACAGGTACTCTCTCTATCTCTCTTTTCCTGTCAAGAGTGATTTTCGGTATTCAAACATGGGTGACATATTTACTTATGTTTAAATTTATGGCTTTGCAGCAAGCACAAGAGATAACACCAATAAGCCGATACGAGATGCTTTCAACAAAAAATTGGCAACCCCATTTGCTTATGGTTCAGGGCATGTTCAACCTAACAGTGCAATAGATCCTGGGCTTGTTTATGATCTAAGCATTGTTGATTACTTGAACTTCTTATGTGCTTCTGGATATGACCAACAACTCATTTCAGCACTAAACTTCAACAAGACATTTACTTGTTCAGGATCTCACAGCATAACAGACTTGAACTACCCTTCAATCACATTACCAAACATCAGGTCAAATGTGGTAAATGTTACTCGCACAGTCACCAATGTTGGGCCACCAAGCAAGTATTTTGCAAATGCACAATTGCCAGGACATAAAATTGTTGTTGTTCCAAATTCCTTGAGTTTCAAGAAAATTGGTGAAAAGAAGACATTCCAAGTTATTGTGCAGGCAACGAGTGTGACTCAAAGGAGAAAATACCTATTTGGGAAATTGCAATGGACAAATGGAAGACACATAGTTAGGAGTCCCATTACAGTTCGACACATATGAGAAAGCATTGTGTTATGATATTATGATATGAGGACCACTATGTTTGAGCATTGGGATTTCATGTTATCTATGTGTGCGTGTTTATTTTATATTATCATTTTCTTTGGTTGTTTGGGGATCATAGTGTGATGTGTTTTTGCAATAAATGATATGTTAGATGAGTGCAATGAACATGCTTAGTGCTTAAATTTGAAGTGTACAGGGGTGGAAAAGTTATGGGCCCTTTTTTAAGCTTGATTTTTGTTCCTTCCCTGTATTTTGGATGATGCTAATTAATAAATTTCGTGTTTATCCAGAATTTTTTTTTTGAAGTCCATACTCTGACAAGTGACAACTCTACCGACCATGCTATACCATTCTTCGTGTTAGATTAAATTTTTGAGCCATTTGCTTCAAGGGTTGATTGGTCTTGATGACTACCTCATGGCTTTGAAAGTAGGGCCTCAGTTTGTGAATTGAGATCACCAGGGCAAAGCACCGTCTTCTCATTATTCTTGTGTCTCAAGCTCAACCCCTGGAAAGCTCTGCTCACAAAGTATATTTCTCTTTGTTTTTATGCCTCCTCTTGTACCAATGTTGAACTCATTGCTGAGTTGGTTACTGATTGATACATCAATATAGTTTCCCTGGGATAGCCCAATTCAAAATAGGCAGTCTCGGCAAGAAATTTTAAACTCCTGAAATTCCATTTCAAATTCCGCTGTCAGCCAAAGGCTTGGATTCTTCCTCAAACATTTGAAAAAAGGGAACACTTGGTGAGTTGACTGAGACCGAAATCGTGATAGCGCCGCTATTCGCCCTGTGAATTGTAGGACCTCTTTTACCGTTTTGAGACGGTAAATCTTAAC
The DNA here is from genome assembly GCF_012489685.1 of Lotus japonicus. Lineage (NCBI taxonomy): Eukaryota > Viridiplantae > Streptophyta > Magnoliopsida > Fabales > Fabaceae > Lotus > Lotus japonicus. The sequence goes on along the minus strand of NC_080041.1, from coordinate 100,852,038 downwards.
GATAGACATGAATTTATTGAGTTTAGCTAAATCCCCGAGAAGACCTACATGAATCCCATAATTTTTCCCGATTGTACCCCAAAGGCGAACTTCTCATGATTAAGCTCTGTGTTGTGTTTTTGTAAGTCGGAGAAAACCTCCTGAAAGTCCCTTTGGTTGTCTGAACCTTTGGATGATTTTACCACCATATCATCCACATAGACATAGATATTCCTGCATTTTAAAGTCGGAATGGCATCACCATGTAACTATAATATCTTGATGGATCATGAACGTCATGTTCTCATCATCCATTGGGTGAATGAAGATTTGGTTGTGTCCGGAGTAAGAACCCAAGCTTAGTAGCTTAAAACTGTTTGCCCCATCAACTACTCTGTCTATACTCGATAAGGGAACAAGTCTTTGGGACATGTATTTTTCAGGCTAAGATGGAAATGTGCATAGGCTTTACAAACCTGAAAAATACATGTCCCAAAGACTTTTCCCATTGTCGAGTATAAACTAGTAGTTAATGGGGGTAAAAAGTTTTAAGCTACTAACCTTTATTGGTTCGTACTCAGGATACAATCATATCTGCATTCACCGAATGGATGATGAGAACACGACACTCATGATCCATCAAGATATTTACAGTTACATGGTGATGCACTGATGCCATTCCGACTTTAAAATGCAGGAATGTGTAGGTCTATGTGGATGATATGGTGGTGAGGTCATCCAAAGGCTCAGAGAACCAAGGAGACTTTCCGGAGGTTTTCTCCGACTTACAAAAACACAACATGAAGCTTAATCCTGAGAAGTTCTCCTTTGGGGTACAATCGGGAATTTTTTTGGGATGCACGTTGAACTTGTCGGGGATTTAGCTAAACTCAATAAATTCTTGTTTCCACCTCCACCCCCTTTTTTTTTTGACAAATTAACCTTTACAAAAACGAAAATGAAATTGAATCACGGGGTTAATTTTTTTTAACCCTAATCCCATCATAATTCAATCAACCAAAATTAGCAAGCTTCATCGTGTTCTTTGTGTGATTTCCCCCTTGAAGTATCTCATGAAGCTGTCAAGGCCATCGATCTCTTCTTTGACGTGGTTCCAGCGCACGGTTCTTCGTGGATAATCTCGGCAATAGCTAGTGGTCCCAGGCGTGGAGGTAGATAGAGATGGCAGAAAAACCCACACCCGTGGGGCCCGACCCAAACCCAACCCGAAATTTTGGGTGAAACCCGATTTCTTAGGGTTTGGGTTTGGGTTTCACCCCGATTTAAAACCTGTTTGGGTTCGGGTGTGGGATTGATTAAACCCGCACCCAAACCCAAACACAAACCCCAAAGCCTTATACATGTAATTATCATCCCTTATATATATTATTAAAGTTACTAAGTAGGGTTTTCTTTAACGTAAAAAATCCATAAACTATGTTGTTTATCAGCTTATGTTCATGAACTATATTTTTTCCTTTGTATTGGAAAGCTGATGAGGTTTAATCAGCTTATGTTCATGTTATTTTCGGGTCGGGTTTTTGAGTTTTTTGTGGGTTCGGAGCTCACATCAGGTTTT